>NC_135449.1:5085606-5298106 GCF_051991255.1 Vanacampus margaritifer
ATATTCTTAAAAATAAAAAAAGCTGTATATATTTCAAATTTTGATGCCAATATTTTTCCCTTTTAGAAAATTAATATCAGCTCCAAATATCAGCTATCGGCGTCCTTGACTGCTAATAATCAGTATCAGTATCAGCCCCAGTCTATCTCTATTTGTCATGTTTGTTTGTCTATCCACAGATGATGAAGGTGGTCAACGAAATGTGCCCCAACATCACTCGCATCTACAACATCGGCAAAAGCCACGGAGGCCTCAAACTGTACGCCATCGAGATTTCCGACAACCCGGGGGAGCACGAAGTGGGTGAGTGCGTTTGCACCCGTTCAGCGAACTGCTCAGAATTCCTTCCAGCTGAAGAAAAACATCCAAAACGAATTCTCCCTAAAAAAATGTGTTGCAGTCTGATGAATCCGTGGTTAAACATTTTTGGCCATAATGTTGATGGCAGCTAGATCTGATTTTGAAAAAAGTGGAAGTACAAAACCTTTCAGGCTCAAGCAAACCAAAACCAAAAATGTCAAGGAAAGCCAAAGGCACTTAGACTTATGACTTACTTCTGTCTCTGCCATTTACTCAAAGGCAATTTCCTTCTCCCGTCGGAGTCCAGGTGAGCCGGAGTTCCGCTACACGGCCGGTTCCCACGGCAACGAGGTGCTGGGTCGCGAGCTGCTCCTCCTGCTGATGCAGTTCATGTGTCTGGAGTACCTGTCGGGCAACCAGCGGGTCCGACACCTGGTGGACGAGACCCGCATCCACCTGCTGCCGTCCGTCAACCCCGACGGGTACGAGAAAGCCTTTGAAGTGGTAGGTCCGCCGTGTTCGGCCCGGTGGCTTGCAGACGCGCGTGTGATTTCTCGGGCGGAAGGCGAGGCGACGTGCGGGATGGCGCGCGCGCGCTGCACGCCTGCAAAGTGTCACCTGTAATCAAGCAAATGAGATTTCACCAAAGCGAAATCTGCCAGACTGTATGAAAGGAGCAGCTTCAATCTCGGTTAGGGGTGGGCAAAATGTGGCCTGTGGGCCATATGTGGCCCGCTCCTGTCTTTAATCTGGCCCAATGAGCATTTATGGTATCAAGAGTTCTGTATTTGTTAAACTAGTTTGGCTTTTTTTTCCTCTAAAATTATTAAATTAAATTTTTGGGGTTTAATTTACATTCATTTAATGCCATTAAATAATTGTTGTGTGTGCGTGTGTGTGTGTGTGTCTGTGTGTGGGGGGGGGGGGGGTCTGTAAAATAAGCAAATTTGCATGTACATTGAAATAATTGCATAAGTCAATACATTTAATCTTGTTAATTTTTTATTTTGAAGAATGGAAATGACAATTTTATTATCAAGATAAGAGTATTTTACTTACACATTTTAAATATTTTTAATATTAAAAATCAAATGCGGCCTTCGAAGTCAAGAGTTTGTCATGACTGAAGCAACAAGGTGCTTGTATTTTGTTGTTGTCTTTTTTTAAGGGGAAAAAACACAAATGCATTTAAAAATATATATAATTTTCTATATACTAATGAAAAGAAATGCAATTTAAAAATTACCTTTTTCTAAAAAAAATAATTTAAAAAATGGATGACGTGCAATTTAAATACTATATATTATGTTTTGTCATTTGAGGGGTTAATAATTACGAATAACTTTTAAAAAAATTACACTTTATTAAATCAAATATTTTTTGACAATAATGACAATTTTTATATACAGTTAACACAGTCACACCCTCTTTTAAACAACTTTAACGCCTTGAGATGTAACATCACATTTTGAGGGGGGTCCAAAACAATTATGAACTATGCTGTAAAAAAAAAAAAATCAATACATAGAAAAATGGATGAAGATGAAGAAGATGACACCCAGATTGGAGAAGAAAATCGGATTTCTCTGGTTAACTTTTATAGTGCTACCAAATCCAGATCAAATCTGGATTCAACATTTCTATGTCAACCATGTTTACACTGCAATATAAATAAAATTAAAAAAAATCTGTTGTCTTCGTGAAACTTGAAGGTGTGTCCCTCCTCGTGCAGGGTTCCGAGCTGAGCGGCTGGTCTCTGGGCCGGTGGAGCAACGACGGCATCGACATCCACCACAACTTCCCTGACCTCAACTCCATATTGTGGGAGGCCGAGGCCAAAAAGTGGATCCCGCGCCGGATGGCCAACCACTACGTGTCCGTTCCGGAATGGTACCAGTCCAAAAACGCCTCGGTTAGTTCGGCTTTTGAAAGGGTAGTTTCGTCTTGGTGATTTATATATTATGGTTTAGTTAAGTTTCTGCCAAATTTCTACTCCAACAACAACAGTTCCAACTTCAAAATATTCAAAATCCCGAAATTCGTACTTTTACCACAATTGCATATTTTTCATTCAGTCCCGTTCATCTTACTATGGAAATCTCGGCAACTATTTTTCACATTCCATATTGTAATGTCAGTCATGTCATTTAGTTTGTTAAAAGTGACAAGCTACTCTGTGACTCAGAGTCGACTCCCCCACCTCCAGGTTGGCAAATCCCACATCCATGCCTAGGAAGGATTTAGGGGGGGGGGGGGGGGGGGGGAAGCGGGAAAAAAAGGCAGCGCGTCTATTTCGGGAGGTGCGGATGCGCCGTCGTCTGCTAGTGACAAGCGGAAATAGAATCCTGCCGTCTATAAAAAGCTCATCGGCAGCGTTGTGACGTTTTCTGGTGTGAGACACGAGCAGGGGGGGGGTCCCAAAATAGCTGCTGAGGTGCTAGCACACCCGGCCCTTTGGCATCGGGATCAGAGTGCTGATATCACAAGGCTGCAGAAGACATTTTAATGCTATTTGACTTTTTTTTTTTTTTTACCTATAGGATATTGCTTTCAATAATTATATAAACACAGAAATTCTTTCATCAGAAAAAAAAAAAAAGTTTACAGCGGCAAACAACAAAATAACCACATACTGTGTTTTATTATATTTATTTATTTTGCATAAAAAAAACATTCATTAAGTATGGCACATAACTGTTTAACAAGAAACTAAGATTGAGTGTGAGAAATCTTGGGCGTTTTTCATAAAAAAAAAGAAAAAAAAGAAAAGTCAACTCAATCAAAATGATTTAGGCCCTTTTTGTCTTGCATATCATTCCTACGGAAGAGGATAAGGGCCAGTGAAGAGAGAAAAAAAGGCAGGATTCTCACTTTAATCTCAAAATTCTGACTTTAAAGTCAGAATCCTTGCCAACCTTTTTTTTTCTCTCTTTACTGGCCCGAATCATCTTCCGTACATTCCAAATTTGCAAAAAAGAAAATCTTAGACCTACTCAAGTTGTAGCATAAGGCAGTATAAGACCAGGTAAACTAAACACACATGCAAGACATGTCTGCCATCTAGTGGTGAATAGTGCTATTACAACATAAAACTAGTCATGCATACTTTTTTTCCCCAATATTTGTTTTGGATTCTAAAAAAAAAAAAAATCCTAGATTTTTTTTAATCCTCCAAGTCCTGTCATTTTTAATGGAAAATGTTTATTAAATGTTTATTTTGGGGGGGTTTGTAAAGAAACAAATAAAAAATAAAAAAAAAACATTTGGTGACTGTAAATTACTCAAGGGTGTCATGTCTGCCATCTAGTGGTACATGGTGATATTACAACTCAAAAGTACAATCAATGCTTAGTAGAATTCACAAGTTTGCTGATATTTTGATGTCATTATTTTTTAATAATTTTTTTTTTCTATTTGTTCCCCTCATATATATATCATCTTTTTGTGGAAAACTTTTATTGAATTTTTATCATAATTTTTCAAGATTTTTGTGGTTTGTATTTTTTTTTCCAGGAAAAAAGACATCTGTATATTGAATTTTTTTTATGTTTTTTTTAAAGAATTTATTTTTTCTGAAAATAAGCTTCTTTTTGTGGAAAACATATTGCACTTTTATCAGCATTTTTTGAAGATTTTTTTAAAACACACACACACAAAAAACTTTTCAGAAACTGCCAGTTGGTCATCCCTGCTTTAAACCCCGCCTACTTTCCGAAACCCCACCCTCGTCTACCTTGCCGTAGGTTGCCGTAGAGACGCGCGCTTTAATCACCTGGATGGAGAAGATCCCCTTCGTGCTGGGCGGCAACCTCCAGGGGGGCGAGCTGGTGGTGACCTTCCCCTACGACAAGACGCGCTCGCAGGGCGTGACCCGCGAGCAGACGCCCACGCCGGACGACCACGTGTTCCACTGGCTGTCCTTCGCCTACGCCTCCACCCACCGCCTCATGACGGCCGCCAATCGGAGGGTGTGCCACAGGGAGGACTTTGCCAAGGAGGACGGGACCATCAACGGGGCGTCCTGGCATACAGCGGCAGGAAGTTAGTGACCACGTTGAAATGCCAAAAGTATTGGGACACATTGAGCGTAACATAAACCAGGCGTTATACTCCATTTTGACTTGCTGAAGGCGTCCCAATACTTTTTCTTCATATGATGTAAAGATGACAGTGTTCAGGAGACACGTGTGTGTGTGTGTGTGTGTGTGTGTGTGTGTGTGTGTGTGTGTGTGTTGGCAGGTATGAACGACTTCAGCTATTTGCACACCAACTGCTTTGAGCTCTCTATGTACGTGGGCTGTGACAAATTCCCTCACGAGAGCGAGTTGCCGGAGGAGTGGGAGAACAATCGCGAGTCTCTTCTCGTCTTCATGGAACAGGCAAAAGCAGCACAAACGCACACAAAACAACACACGCGTAAAAAAACCCACGCACGCGGAAAAAATAACAAACGCACCTGACTGTGAAGCTAGTTGGAGGTCATTTGAGAGTTTCTTGAGCGCGTCGGGTCTTCACATGCGCTTGACTAGTAACATGTAGTTGTCCTACTAGCACAAAAAAAGTTACTACGCTCCCAGAAATTCACTTGATTTGTGTTCCAGGTGCATCGCGGGATCAAAGGCGTGGTGAGGGACCTGCAAGGCAAGGGAATAGCCAACGCCACCATCGCCGTGGAAGGCATCAACCACGACATTCGCACAGGTGACACAAGCACCATTGAAGTTTTTTCCTTCTTTTGAAATCCGATACTTTTTTTCTTTTCTTTTTTTGCTTAATGCCTTGAAATAAATGTGGCCTTCAAAGACAAAAGTTTTGTATTCAGAGCGTGAAATTGAATGCGCAAAAAAAAAAAAAAAAGTACATTAGAAATATTTATTCTGGAAGTAATTATATTTAAGTCGACGCTTCTCACTACAGATGTATGCATTTTAATTAAGACATTTGCACGTAAATAAAGAGTCCAATTCCAAAAACTCAGTTACTCAACAGACCAGAAATAAGCAAGACTAGAGGCAGAGTGGACTAAAATAGATTTTTTATTTTTTTTATATTGAAAGTTTGTATGAATGCTGAAATGTCGAAGGGAAAAAAAAACGTGGAATGATTTTCATTATATGATGATATGGAATGGTATTGGTGAAAAACGTGGAATGATATTGGAAGGGCTGGAATGATGTGGAATAACAGAATGATATTGGTGATAATGTGCAATTGGTTGGTGAAAAATGTGGAATGATACTAAGTGATACTGATTCAGCATCATTCCACATTTTTCAGTATTACAGAACTATATGGAACGATGTGGAATAGTATTGGTGGGAAAATATGCAATATATTGTTGAAAATGTGGAATGATGTGGAATGCTATTGTAATACATGGAATGATGTTGAAAGGGCTGGAATGATGTGGAGTAACATGAAATGATAATGGAGAAAAATGTGCAATATGTTGGTGGAAAATGTGGAATGATATTGAATGATGTAGAATGATATTGGAAAGGCTGGAATGATGATACTGAACCACATGGAATGATGTGGAATCGTTTTGGTGGAAAAATCGGCAATATACTGTTGAAAAATGTGGAATGACATGGAATGATAATGTTTGGAAAATTTGCAATATTTTGGTTTAAAATGTGGAATGATACAGTATTGAATGATGTGGAATGGCTATAATTATCTGGACTGACATTGGAGAAAAATGTGGAATGGCTATAATTAACTGGACTGACATTGGAGAAAAATGTGGAATATGTTGGTGAAAATGTGGAATGATATTGAATGATGTGGAATGATATTGGAAAGGCTGGAATGATGATACTGAACCACATGGAATGATGTAGAATAATATTGGTGGAAAAATCTGCAATATATTGTTGAAAAATGTGGAATGACATGGAATGATAATGGTGAAAAATTTGCAATATTTTGGTGGAAAATGTGGAATGATATTGAATGATGTGGAATGGCTATAATTATCTGGAGTGACATTGGCGAAAAATGTGGAATATGTTGGTGAAAATGTGGAATGATATTGAATGATGTGGAATGATATTGGAAAGGCTGGAATGATGATACTGAACCACATGGAATGATGTAGAATAGTATTGGTGGAAAAATAGGCAATATATTGTTGAAAAATGTGCAATGACATGGAATGATAATGGTGTAAAATGATATGGAATGATGTGGAATGGCTATAATTATCTGGAATGACATTGGTGAAAAATGAGCAATATTTTGGTGAAAAAATGTGGAATAATAATAATTTTGAATGGTATGAACACTATTAAAATATTTGGAATGATATAGAATATTATTTGTGAAAATGTGCAATATGTTGGTGAAAATGTGAAATTTCTGGTATGTGGCCATTTCTGGTATTCAGAAAATTGTTTACAAGATGAATTAAATGAGTGAAAATTTTGAATTGTTAAAATTTTTGGAATGAGTATATATATATATATATATATATATATATATATATATATATATATATATATTTTTTTTTTATTCCTTAAATTGTGTTTGCCCACATACTGTATAATGCTAACACAATTGCGCACACAGCTGCTGACGGGGACTACTGGCGCCTGCTGAACCCGGGCGAGTACCGAGTGACGGCGAGGGCGGAGGGATACAGCATGGTGAGCAAGAAGTGCGAAGTGGGTTACGAGATGGGGGCCACCCGCTGCGACTTCACGCTGGGCCGCACCAACCTGTCTCGCATCCGAGAGATCATGGAGCGATTCAACAAGCAAGGCGGCGCCGCAGCGCCCGTCAGGCCGCCGCAAGCCCGCCGCTTCGCCGACAGACGACCGGGGATTTAATGGAAGAGTGTGGACGAACTTTAACATCGGAACCAGAAGCTAATCATGACTGTGGGGACCTCCAAGATGGAAAGAGATGACAAATTATTTTTGAAAATATCTACAAGAAATAATAAGACTCTCAAAGGCAGATTTATATAATGCAGCGAACCCCCATTGAGTGCAGGAGGAAAATCACGAAATATGGCGAGAATATAAGAACACGTGTCAAAACACAAGATTTGAAATATTTTGTAGCACCTGTTGTACAGTTCAACTAAATCATTACCGCCAGCCTATGCTAACATAAATAGGAAACGAGCTAATGAAATTAGCATACACGTGCGGGGGAAACGACGTACTGTATATGATATAATACTCATCACAATTCAAAAACTTTATGTAAATAATGTAAGACAAAACAGATTGCCTGAGCATCTAATCTCGTGTATGTACATAGAGGACCTGTTAAGTTATGTAAACCACGACAGAGGCCATGCAACACATATGCGCATTACTTCCCATGAAATAAAGTACAATTATTCCAAATGAATGCTGTTTGGGTTTTCATTTTGGTACTCAGCACTATATGGAATGTAGCGATGTATTTTCAATTTCACAAATTATTAATGTTGACGTTTTTGGTGATTTTTGTTCTGAGAAATTTTTTGTAGTCAGTTAAAGAAGAAACTGGACTCAGTGTGAGATTATAAAACATTTTGAGCCCTCTATTTCATAACTATAATATTTTTTTTCCCATTAAAACCCTGACGTATATGATCTGACACATGCATTGCACGGATAATCCATTAGAGGGCAGTATCACCCAGCTGATGGCTTTTCCAGCAACCTTGCAAGATCGCCCAAATTGAGAAAGGAGAGACACCTATACTTATCAATAGTGGGAAATTATCAGATTTTTGGAAATACTAATGTTTGATATGTCTGTTTAGATTTATATTTTTGAGTTATAAATATATATTTTTGAGATTTAAAAAAAACAACTTTTTTTTTGTTTGCTCGAAAGGACCAATAAATAAAAAATTATTATAAAACTAAAATAATTATAAATTGGTTAAAAAAAACAATATGTCACTGTATTCATATTTTCAAAAAAAGTAATAATTTGGTAAAAACATGAATGTGTGTGTAACTATGTGTACATATTTTTACTCGCCTCTCACTATTTTATATACTGTAAATGAATAATTAATTATTACAACCACACAAATGGGGAACAGATATCGTACAAATAGACGACTTTAGATTATTATTATTAAAGTGCTTGTAACTTGACTTTTCAGTCTGAGGTTGTCAAAATGTCAACACATGGTGGCGAGGGGTGAAAAAAAAAAAAGCACTTTGTGTTTTCCCCGCCAAGGTGTCCACTTCACACTTTTCTTGGGTTGGAGGGGAATTAATGGACCTGTGTTTATGTTCTCGAGGTGCGAATGTGCATACGGTCCTGTCATTGGCGCCCATGCTGAGGTGCTTCCAATTTTTCGCTCGCTTTGAGCTACGCGAGACTAGGCCGAAATGTTGGTCGCCATCACGAAAACACTGTTGAATCAACTGCGGAAGGCGCAGGGGCGACTGTTTATACATTTTTAAAATGACGTTAAATGATGTTGACGCTGTACAACAATTCTGCTTAGAAAAAGTCTACACACCCCTGAAAAAAAAAGGTAATCATTTTTAAAACATTGTAATCTGTACAATTAAAATAGATAGAAAAAAAATCGACTTGCAAAAGTGTACACACCCCTGAAAAAAAAGGTAATAATTTTTAAAACATTGTAATCTGTACAATTAAAATAGATAGGGAAAAAAATTGACTTGCAAAAATGTACACACCCTTTTCCTTTCACAAATGGGATGTGTTCAGAAGTCACATTCAGTGCCTCTAATTAACCTCAAATAAAGTTCACATGATTCGCTCCATGTTATTTAATCACAGTGCAACAAGTATTACTACGAATTATATTATTAGATATGATTAAGTTAAAAAAGACATTAATACATAAAAATGAATAGATAAATAATAAAAATAAAAACATAATAATTTGTCAAAATCATTACATTTAATATAAAACATATTTCATACGTATTTAGTATTGATTTATTTACTATTATCACTATTATCATTATTTCACAATGAGTACAGCCAACATTTATCTCCTTAAGCACATTTGCTTCTAATTAACGACAACAGCATCAGCCGCAATTGTGTTTACACTTTAATCATAGAGGTCATAAAATATGAACCCGCCATCATGTTCTCTAGCCGCATTACAATTATGATAATCGTCGTCACCATTCTCATAAATATCACATCATCATCATCATCATCATGAGCAGCATTTAGCTGTGGACGTTTTAAACGGAAAAATTAAAATCTGCACATTTCATGACACCACAATGTACTTTCTATCAAAACACACCCAAAATGACCATTTAGAAACAACCACCACTCATAAGGTTAATTAACAAAGTTGTCCATGTAAAGCATCAGCCACACCAAATAATTAGATTCTAGATCATATACACAGATGTAATAAGGCAACAAATACACTAGTCGTATATTTGAATGGAAAATAGTCTACGTCGCCCATGTTACAGCATTTAAGGCAATCCTTGTCTTGGTGTGTCATACAGTACAGTATTCCACATAAACTAATAGTTTAACTTAATGCATTGATTCATATTTACATAAAGATTGAAAAAAAAAATAATCAGACCGATCGCTAATTTTTGTTCCAAGGAGTAAGTAATAAGGCAAAGTAATATTACGCCAATAAAGAAAAATCTGAAACATACGAGCCTACTTCTACTGAAGAGGATTAGGGCCAGAGAAGAGAGAGAGAGAAAAAGTTTGACAGGATTCGGACTTTATTGTCAGAATTCTCACTTGACTTTAAAGTGAGAATTCTCACTTTATTTTATTTATTTTATTAAAGTCAGAATTCTGAGAATAAAATCAGAATTCTGAGATTAAAGTCAGAATTCTCACTTTATTTTATTTATTTTATTAAAGTCAGAATTCTGAGATTAAAGTCAGAATTTTGAGATTAAAGTCAGAATTCTCACTTTATTTTATTTATTTTATTAAAGTCAGAATTCTGACTTTAAAGTGAGAATTCTGAGAATAAAATCAGAATTCTGACTTTAATCTCAGAATTCTCACTTTATTTTATTTATTTTATTAAAGTCAGAATTCTGATTTTGAATTCTGAGATTAAAGTCAGAATTTTGAGATTAAAGTCAGAATTTTGAGAATAAAGTCAGAATTCTCACTTTATTTTATTTATTTTATTTAAGTCAGAATTCTGAGAATAAAGTCAGAATTCTTAGAATAAAGTCAGAATTCTGAGATTAAAGTTAGAATTCTGAGAATAAAGTCAGAATTCTGAGATTAAAGTTAGAATTCTGAGATTAAAGTTAGAATTCTTGACTTTAAAGTGAAAAGTCTGACAATAAAGTGAGAATCCTGCCAAACTTTTTCTTTCTCTCTTCACTGGCCCTAGCTCTCTTCCGTATACTCCAACAAAATGGCGGCGATCTTGCTGCTTAACCCAACTTTTGGTAAGAAACAACCCAGCATTTTTTAGTGGACACTTTTTGTACTAACTCTTGTAACATCACATCTTCTTTCATAATGTAACATTCCGACTTTCTTCTTCTTGTGACGATAAGTTTTGTTGATTTTGTAGCTACGTCATTTGGCTCACTGGATTCATTTTGGCACTGTACATTATTAGTCAGTTGCGTTGACGACTTATTAATCATCTGCGTAAATGCGCGGACGTGGCGTAAACGTGAACGAGGCGTGCGTGGAATCCTTTCTCGAAGCAATGAGCCCGCATTTAATAGCGGTCGAACTGCTTTAAAATACTGCACGTTTATCATCAAATTAGCGGCTAATCGCGCACAAACTGGCTTTTGTGAGGACCATTATTGATTGATAATAATGGTGATAAATACTGTGCCCGTGCACAAGCGTCCTTAAATCAGGTGGGAAATTATAACCGCATTGGATGAGAGTGCGAGTTCAGTACTTCCAACCAATTTAATAAAGTATTTAAATTACCTTTGAAATTCAACTGTGTGAAGACACTTATCATTTCTCAATGATAATTTAAAATGACAGGAGAGATAGATATCAATATGCAACACTATTTCTAGAAATCTTCACTTCTACATTCCTAGGAAATTACAACGTCCCATCATTGGTGAGCTATTTTTAGGCTACAGCTACTTATGTGATCATTAGGCACGTGCACACATGAGACCCTTAGAGGTGCTTGAGGACCAGCCCCTTTCAAACGGTTGATTTATTTAAAATATTTTTTTTTTAAAAATGATGTCATCAATTCCTCCTCAAAGTGTAAGCAGTGAGAATTGTGACCTCGTGTTAATTTTCTCCGCCATTTTAAAATTTAGTCTCAGTATAAGTCCAGTTTCAATCACCCTTTTGATCAAAGTTAGTTAACCTCATCCCGTTTTTATTTAGTCAACTTTAAGTCGACTATAAATCTAGCATTTTAGTCCAAGAATTTGGACAAAAACAATTTTATTCATCTAGTTTTAGTCAACAAAAACTGTCAACATGTTTAGTCTAGTTAGAGTCGGGACAATCATTTTAGCCCTGTATTATTATTTATTTATTTTTTCAGCAGATAATATTGAACACTTTCAGATCTAAAACTATTTCACATCAACACACAATTACAGTATAGATGGCAAATCCAGGCCCAGAAAGTAAACACCCTGTCACAGTTTGGCTTTAGCCCATTGTGCTAGCTAGCTAGCTAGCTAGCGCCTTAGCATGTAAGCGAGCGACTAGGGAGTCTTGCTAGCTAGCACTTGGGGCTAAAGCCAAGCTGTGGCAGGGTTTTTACTTTTTGGACCTGGATTTGCCACCTCTGCAGTATATCAACAAGTGGCTACGCTCCATGCTATGAGCTAATAAGTTAGCCAGCATTAGTTAGCGGTCGGATTAACATTATTGTTGGAACGTTATAGCCGTTGGATTAATGTTATAACTATAATTTACATATCATTTTCATTTCGTTTTTGTTCATGAACTAAAATGTCCTTAGATTTTAGTCCAGTTTTTATTAAATGAAATACATTTTCATCTCGTCTTCATTAGTCGACGAAAATGTATACTGATTTAGTCCCGGCTATTGTTTATTAATGAGAGTTTTAGTCCAGTCTAGTTTTAGTCCGGTGAAAAAAAGTGTGTTGACGAAATAATTTTTGTTTCATTTTTGTTGACAAAACTAACACTATTGTTAACCTATTTTGGCGTTGGGTGTCATTTTTTGGCTTAAGCACCTGCCCGCGAAAATGCCCGTGCACGTACCCGTTTAGGGGGCTAACGGGTTTTTGCAACCCCTGTCCTACACCCTACAGAGGAAAGGAAAACAAGGTTATGCGTTTGGTCTTGCTGTCAATCGTTCTTGGGGGGGGGGGAAGAAGCATCAAGTTGTCCCCTTTGTGTTTGGGGAGGAAAAAAACTACCTGAGGGCCTAGAATGGGTCCAATCAACCCATCACAAAGCACAATCAGTGGAAGCATGAAATAAACAGAATTGTGATTTTCCATCCACTCGTTGAGGAATAAAAGTCCTTGTACCTGAAATCATTTGGATTAAGATGCACTCGAGTACGATCAGAGGACTTGATCAAGAGTGTTCAGCGCTACATACCACTCTTCATTAAATAGCTCACTCTCGTAATGTGCTGGAAGATCCAATGTAGCTACCCTCGACTCCAGGAGGCGCTTGTGTACTTAATCCACGGCGGCCCCTCGTCATCCGCGGAACCCGATGCCCCGGACGGTCGTCGCGGCAACACAGCCTGTCACTCGGCCCTGGGCAGGTTGCCGCTTCGGCCCTCCGGGCTCGGTCCCAGCTCGTTCAAGGAGCGGCTGCGTTTGAGCAGCCGGTCCACGATGTCGCCGCAGGTCTTGCGGTACTGGTGGCGCAGCAGCGAGTACACGAAGGGGTCGCACGCCGCCTTGCTGTACGCCAAGCATTTGGATACCGCACCCCAGTGGGGGTTGATGGGCACCGCGGGGAACAACTCCACGATCCTGTCGGTGGGGGATGCAAGGTTTAGGTCTAGGTATGTGTGGTGCTGCTCGGTGCAAGGGGAAGAGACCCTGCTCTCCCAAACACGTTGGCGCTCACCTTGTGATGACGTAGGGAGCGAAGCAGACCATGAAGGTGCCGATGAAGGTGCTGATCTTCCTGGTGGCTCGCTGCCGCCGCCGCCTCTGCTCCTCCAGGCAGCGCTGTCGAACACTGCATAGAAAGAAAAACATTTAAAAGTGGTCGTTAGCATGATCGTATCTCCTTGGTTGAGGTAGCAAAAGGACTCTGGAGCTTCCTTGGTGTAGGTTAAAAAAAAAAAAAAAGGTTAGTCGCATTATTTTCATGAGGTATAATGAAAACTTCTTGGCGGAGGTAACAAAACAGATGTTGCAACTTCCTTGGTGGAGGTAACAAGGCCAATTGAACTCCTTTTGCGGAGGTAAAAGAAGACTGTCAGCATTATTTGAACAATGGAAACTCATTGAAAGAGGTAAAAGAATGGCTCTTGAACTTCCTTGGTTGAGGTAACAAAATATTTACCCCCCCCCCAAAAAAAAGAGTATGGAACCTTCTTGGAAGAGGTCACAAAAACTGCCACCTTTATTTGGAAGCATGAATTTTGTATGATGGTTGCTCCTTGATGGAGGTAGAAATTAATTATTTATATAATTAAACCCCCTTGGTGGAAGTAACCAAAAAGGAGTGCTGCCCTTATTTGCATAATAGAAGCTAATTAGTGGAGATAAAAAGTAATTATTTGTATAACAGAACTTCCTTGGCAGAGGTAGTACTGGCATTAATTTGGAGGGGAAAAAACTGACATAATGATTGATGGGAGTCATAACTTCCATGGTGGAGGTAACAGAAAAGGCTTGGAGGATTATTTACATGAAGAAAGCTCCTTGATGGAGGTAAAAAGTATTGATTTGTGTAATGGAACCACCTTGGTGGAGGTAACAGAAAAGGCTTGGAGCATTATTTACATGAAGAAAGCTCCTTGATGGAGGTAAAAAGTATTGATTTGTGTAATGGAACCTCCTTGGTGGAGGTAACAAAAAGACGGGCCACATCATTGATGGCACATATAATTTCCTTGGTGGCGATAATAAAAAAAAGGAGTGCTGCCATTATTTACATAATAGAACAGGCCTGGAGGTAAAATTTAATAGAACTTCCTTGGCAGAGGTAACAAAAAGACTGGCTGTATGATTGATGGCACATAGAATTTCCTTGGTGGAGGTAACAAAAAAAGGAGTACTGTCATTATTTACATAGAACAGGCCTGGAGGTAAGAAGTAATAGAACTTTCTTGGCAGAGGTAAAAAGAAAAAGAAAAGAAAACACTGGCAGCCTCATTGATGGGACATAGAATTTCCTTGGCGGAGGTAACAAAAATGGCTTTGAGCATTATTTGCATTGTGAAAACTCATTGAAGGTAAAAAATTATTGGGGGAAAAAAGAGTGCCACTATTAATTGCATGATAGAAACTTTGAGGGAGGTAAAAAGTTATTTTGTGTAATGGAACTTCCTTGACAGAGGTGACAAAACGAATGGCAGCATCAATGATGGGACATATAGAACTTCCTTGGTGGAGGAGGTAAAAAGACTAAGCCTCGTTTGAACGATAAACGAAAGCTCCTTGGTGGAGGTAAAAAGTAACATAAGTAAAAGTAACATTTCAATATTTCCCCCCCGACTACCTGGGGTGGATGTCCACCAGCAGCACCAGAGTTTGCATGGTGATGACGTCGATCCTCCTGCAGTGGAAGCGGGCCACTTTGAGCACTTTGAGGTAAGTGACGCACAGCACGACCAGCGACAGCAGGAAGGTGAGCGAGTGGAAGAGGACCGTGAAGACCACGAACTGCGTGCGGCCGCCCGCCCGCTCCCCGGGCTCGGCCAGGGTGCACGCGGCGTACATGCGGTGGTAGCCCAGCCACGAGAGGCACGTGGCGGCCGTGGAGAAGCTGATGGAGTGCGCCCAGGTGTAGCCCAACACCAGGGCGGCGTCCCGGTGGCGCATCTTGGAGTGGTAGCGCAGCGGGAAGACCACCGCGACCCAGCGGTCGATGCTGAGCGCCGCCATGCTCAACATGGAGTTGGTGGACAGGAAGGTCTCCAGGAAGCCGGCAGCCTGGCACAAGGCGTCGCCGCCGGGCTGCGCGCGGCTCGCCAGCGCGGCCAGCGTCAGCGGCATGTTGGCCACGGTGAGCAACAGGTTGCAGAAGGTCAGGTTGAGGTTGAAGAGCCCCGGAACCTGCTTGCGGATCTCGGGGCTGTACAGGAAGCAGATCAGCACCAGCACGTTGGACAGCAGCGACACCACGATGATGACCAGCACCAGGGCGAACACCAACGCCTCCGCCAGGTCCATCCTTAAATCGCCGACAGAGACACTTTGCGGACGCTCATGTTCCGTGCGGCGGTGCTCCTCAAGCGGCCACGGTCGACTCCGTGAACCCCCCACTTTCCCTCCCCTCCTGCGGGTGGAGAACCCCCCCGTTCTCCTTTCCACTACATTGCTTCAGAGACGAGCAAGAAAAGGCTTCCCTGCCTTTCTTTCTTTTATTTTTTATTTTTTTTTTCTCAACCAAACGCTGCGTCTAGCCGAGGGCTTGGGTCGTCCTGTGATGCGCTTGTGGAGGCATCAGCCCTCCACACACGCCGCGCAGTGTGTGGGCTTACTCCAGCGAAGACCCTCAGACGCACACTTTGGTACAGGAGGGTGCATGCCTACAAGAAGGACACTCCATTAGGAACACCCAATCAGACTCAGTACCAGTTTTAGGTCTATTATTTGATTATTATTTTTTATTGGGCACTATTAGAGTGAAAGCTGTTTCTAATATTTTTTAGTTGGGGCTCTCCATTTTTGCCACTAATATTGATTATAGCTATAGTTGATTTTGATCTTGAATCAGAATAATTTCAAATGACAAACAAACATTTATAAAATAACTTAAAAAAACGGAATCGAATAAATTACACAATAAAATGTCAAGCCAATATTTTAATTTGGGGAAATGGATGGATGAATAAACGTGACAAAATCATAATGTCAAGTTGAATATGTAGGCCTAATCTTAAATGTTTAAATTATATGAAAATATGATAAAGTTCTTGTTTAAAAAAATAGTCAGAAATAATTATCCAAACTTTTTTTTTTTATGCTGCTCTGTTTTTAATACTACTAAAAAATGACAGGATGTACTGATTTCTCTTGGGACCCCCTAGTGGTCGGAGGTCCCTAAGCATTCACGTCTCAAATCATCTTTCCACATTAAAATGAATGGAAATGCTTTTAATCAGTTCCAGCTCCTAAAATAAACTTAACGTAACTTGTCAAGAAAAATAGCACTCAAAAATATTCTACTTGATAAAAACATACAGTAATGATATAATTACATAAAAATAAAGAAACACGAAGACACAATTGCTCAGCAACCTGTAGTAAAATTATTTTATCCAGAGGATGAATATATGCTTGTGAATGTTGTTGTATTTGTCAGTCCACATGTCCAAATATCCATTACGTCAAGTGTTATACACTGATACTACTTGTTAGCCTGTCAAAGGCGTTTTGCATTGTTTGTTAGCATTAAGCTAACCAGGCTGTCATAAGGCTACGTGGTTGTTTAAATACACAACATGTCATTTTCTTCGTTTAAATTGACAGTACGTGTGCGTGACATTTGTCTCGCTACTCATCCAATACAGCATCCCTCTCTATTTGCACTCAAACCCACGTGGACGGACGGCGGCATCCCATGTTTGGTCTCCCAGGACTCCCAATATGCTAATCGCGTCTGCTCCGTTGGGTTGTTAAGACATTTCGCGTTTCCCTCCGGGGAGCTGACGGATTACGCCCCCGCACTTTTGCAACACCGCCCCCGCCGCGCGTCAGCGCCGTCGGTACACTGTGGACTTTCCTGTTCAAAAGCATGAGTATCGGCACGTGACGGGGAGGATGGAGGCAATCGGGGTGGGTGGGGTGAGCATGACAGTTATTGTTGTTGCACTAAGACTGTACACGCTTGAGAGCGGTTGTAGCTTTTTAGTTGATATCCTTGATATTAATAAGCTCCATGTACCATAGCATGCTCCTCGTCCTCATTAGTAAGACAATTCACCGGACGACAGAACGACTAGGGCGCTCTAGTATTGCAACTGTCTTACTAGTGACATTTTTTTTGTGAGAAAAAAGCACCATACTAAAAAAATCACCCCCATTGTCTCGGCTAAGAGAAACTTCCTGGTTGCATTTTATTATTATGTCATGATGCTAAGTGTGTTAGCATTGTTAAATTTACCAAAATGTAAGTCTAGGTGGTGGAAATTTAGAAGAAAAAAAAATGTCAAAAACGTCTATTCCGCCTAGCAACAAGTGGGCGTGCTTGTATTACAGCTGTGTTTTATTGGTACAACATTTTTCTATCACTGTACAACATTTATTCATAGTAGTAAAACAACTTTAGCATACTAATAGGACAACTACGTGTTGCTAACGAGGCAAAACCACCACCACGAGTCCAATGTAAAAGTAGATGCAAGTCACCGCCACAATCTCGCCTAAGTACGTCATGAAGCTAAGAGGCTACATGTTAGCATTGCTAAAAAAATCCACCAAAATGTACGTCTTTGTGTCAAAAATTTAGAGTACCCTTGACAACAAAATGTCGCGCATGCTAGCTAGCGAAAACTTAATTTGTGTTTTTTATGTAATTGTTGTCTGCGTGTTTTTTTTCTTTTCATTTTCGAGTTGACTTAAGCAATTTGAATAAACTAGTCATAAAGAGAAAATAAAAACATTGAGTAATTGACACCCCCAAAATGTTTACAACTGCCCATAACAAGTGTTTAATTCGTACATATACCACAAATCATGTTCCCAAAACATTGTATAATCATTTCAAACTTATGGTTTAATATTACACTTAAAAAAAAAAAAAAATTCTTTTAAATTTAATTTCCTTACTAAACATGTCAAAATTGATCATTTCTCGCCTCACACCTGCATTCCATCCCGTCTATTATACTGAGCAAAAATTTAAAGTGGCTAGCTAAAATGTAATTTTAATGTTTTGTTTTTGCTTTCGAAAAACAAAAAATGTAGCGTAGTTTTTGTAAAAGTAACTATACAAGAGAAATGCGCAATTAGCTCCTCCGCTAGTACATGTAAAACTTGTTTATCAGCGATATATCATTTCAACATTACAGGACTAATTTCCACTTTCAAACGGCTTTGGCGCCATCTTGTGGTATTTCAGAAAGAGCACAAAAAAAAACACATTGGTGAGTTTTTTTTCCTGGATAAACGACATGTTAAAAACACACAAATTGGTTATGCATCACCTAAAAAAAATAAAAAATCTTGATAACGACGTACTCCATTGATGTGTAGTGCGTTTGATTGGTACAGGTCCGAACGTTTGAGTCTGATTCCTCCTGTCAGACGAGCGAACGAGCGCAGGACTCGACAACGTGCGAGAGGGCCCGCAGCTCTTCCCCATTTTTTTGCTGCGACAGCGTCCGTTTGAACGCGCTGCCGCTTCCCATCCCACACTTGATTTGCCGCCGACTGACAGGCCCGCCCGCCCGCCCGCCCGCCCGCGCCTTACCAACCCAAACGTGAGCCGCCGGCCGCGCTCACCTTTTGTACGTGGCGTTTTTCGCACGTTCAGATCTCAGGGTTCCTCTCCAAGAACTTCATCCTAGAAGACGTTTACGAAGACTCTTTTTGAAAGGTGTCTAAAATGTCTGACGCCTTTTTAATGGGCTGGAAAGAGGAGTGAAAACGTTGACGCGGCTTTGAGCCACCCGTAATAAACAATGGATGTGACAGTCCATCACGATTTTACTAAGATATATTAAAAAAAAAATTTTAAAAATGTAGGACTATTAGGGGGAAATATGGAAAATCTTACTGTCTGAACGACTGTTTGTGTTTAAATAGCTGTTTAAATAAAGGATAATAAAATCGCGACATCCATGCTAGTTTTGTTAGCCTCACTGTTTTGCATTGTGTGCTAGCGCATAGCTAGCTGGGTTTCGCTAAATACGTGTTTAAATAGCTGTTTAAATAAAGGATAATAAAATCGCTACATCCATGCTAGTTTTGTTAGCCTCACTGTTTTGCATTGTGTGCTAGCGCATAGCTAGCTGGGTTTCGCTAAATACACATGTCATTTGGCAAACTGCTGTTTATACATTTTTCTGCTAACTCAAAGAATTTTTTGCTCTTAACTAAAAAAAAAAGAAGAAAAGATTTAAGTCAAGGTGCAACTATAAAGGCGTCATTTTGTATTGGCTCATGTGCTGCAGCTGTACCTAATGCTGTGGCCGGTGAGGGGAACTAAAAGCATATTCATATCAGCGGTATTTAAATGGAGAAAAAAAAATCTGCTAATGAGCATGTAGCAGTTTAGGGGTTATTCCATAAAAAGGGTTGCCAGGCAATAAGATTCACCTCATATTCTATTTGGGCTCCATTGTTAACCTCAAATAGCAGAAAACATGATCACACGCTCATTTACAGCAGTTATAAGCCTCCGTTTTGTTTTAAGATACAAATTTAACATTATTATTCATATGTTGGAACACACACATAGTAATATTAGTAACATATTACTTTGTTTTTCTTTCTTTTCAAATGAATTATATTGTAAAAGATATGTCATGTGAAATTACAGTACATCCTTAACCACTTTGGCAAAACTAAACATGTCATAATTATTGGTTAAATACTAAAAATGTTACTACATTTCATCAGTGTTGGGCTGCATTTCCTTTAAGCCACTGTGAAAATTATGGAGGCAAAATTTAGTATCATTTTCCAACTTACTTGGGTGGATCATTTAATCTATTTACACTGAATATCTTTTAGAAAGTTTTTACAATTTACAATTATTATCATTAGTTATGTTTTGGGGTTACACTTAACCCTTTTTCTTTTTTAAATTTAGACATCGTACAAATCCCTAAATTTAAAATTTAGGGCAATTTTCTACATTGAGGAGTGCCATATTTATACTTGTATCATACGCCAACATTGAGTGATTCAATCACTGCTGCCCTCTAGCGAAGCACCACAGCATTACAGCATGAGCATAAATAGACTTCATGAGACTGCACTAATTAATCTGTGGCGCCCTCTTGTGGCCGAATCTGTAATTCCACTCAAATGCAGTAAAAAGTTTTTATCTGTAGGTGGCAATATAGTTATACTAGTATGTATTATATGACAGTCCTACAGTGGAGTTTTTAAATATTTGTATTTTGTTCCTTAGCAACAACAAAAAATGTAATTAATTTAATGTTGGCTCACAAACTTTTTTTTTTATTTATAAATATAGCAATGTTTCATTTTGATGGGTGATTGCTGTAACTTGTAATGAAAGCATCTTAATTTTTGTTGTCTTTTTGTTGTTTTTTAAATAAATTAGAGATATTTCTTAGATGATTTCAAAAATTTGACAAGCCTAGTTATAATTTATTTCTAATATTCTAGCCTTCTCAATATGGTAGCAACCGGCCGGCAAAGACAACAAAATTCATAATTTGACAATTGCAGAACTATGTGTTTATTTTTTAAATAGATTAATATAAGCTATAATCATTCAACATGATGCAATTATTAATAAAACATTACAAATGATGAATTATGGTGTCAGGATGTTTTGTGTGTTTTCAATTTTTTTTTGGGGGGGGGGGTCATTTAATCGCCAACCAGTAGAAAAGAAACCTAATGTAAGAATCAACTTTTATGATGAACCGATGAACAAATTTAGAAAAACACTATCACAATTTGGCACATTTTTACACGGTAAGAGATGATTGTTGAAGCGTGAAGCTTTCCTCGACTCGATAGTGAAGAAAACAAATTCTGTGACTCTCCTTACTTCTTTAAAAGGCGCAGGTCTGACATGGTGTCCTCTTGTCCAGTCATCGAACCATCGGACTCATTTGCATCGCTTAACAGTCTCTCTTCACTTCCTCCTCTAATCAACTGTGTGTGCTCGATCCATCTGAGGCTGTATGAAAGTCTACAAAGCATCAAAGCAACATCTTGTGATTTATGTGTTTTATGTAAGCACAAAGAGGCGCATCGCTAGAGGTCCCGTTCCGGTTTTTAAGTTTTGGGAATTTTCAGTATGGATTATATATGGTGAAAGTGGCGTAACTATTGCGTGTCCTTACCTATTCACAATTATGCAACATCCTTTTTTTTTTTTATGAAGTTCTAAATTCAACCCGAGCTGCACCATTGCGATCCATTTAATTAGCACACACAGGAAATTAGCCAGTGAATGTGCTGATAAGCAGCCAAAAACCCGAAGCGAGCCAAGAGGCTTCACCATCTGATTGCCGTTCACGTTCATCGTTAATATATTTATCAAATTAAAGGGCAAGGAATAAAAAATAAATAAAAAAAAGACAGAAGACGATTCATTTGTGGCTGGCTCTTTTTTTCCTGCTCATAACAGCGTTGCCAGGTCCAAAGTGGTTTTCGTGACAGAAAAATAAATAGCTCGTCTGTGTATGAAGATGATGATGATGAGTGGAAGAAAGATGAACCAGCCACTGGGTGTTGGGAACAATCACAATGGCTGCCTTGTTTGGGAGAGTCTTATTCTACAAAGGGAATATTAATCAGAAAGCCATGCTTAGACTAGCGGGGTCACGTAGAACGCCCATTGCTCCGCCCTAGGCCACACCTCCCACAACCAGGCCACACCCATCACCCCAAACCAGCAACTTTTTACCCGTCAACATTTTATCCCGTCCGGACCAGATTGGACTTCAGACACATTGTTGATTTGGAGAAAAAGAGAAGAATTCCCGTCCCCCAATCCCCAAACTTGTTTTAGGAAAGTTCCTAAGCAAAAACAAGAATCCGAAGAGACCCAGCTTGTGTCCAAATTCAAAAGGCTGCATGACTTCACTCCCGGCAGCACGCACGGACTAACATAGGAATGGCTTGTCGGTCAATGCTGCTTGTCGGTAGGGGTGGGGGCGGGGGCGGGGGTGGGGGGGTCTCTTGTGTTAATAATTTAAGGAGACGAGCGTAAATGAATGGCACTATTAGCCCACTTTGCCAAATGAGACACTTGGTTTAAAAGGATGGTTTAAAAATGGAAATAGTGGTTTTAGCAAAGTGAGACGCTGAGTGTCAAATATAGAAATCCAAACCACGATTATGGTCTTACAATCATGTCATTTTAAACAATCACTTGCTTAGCCATAACTAAGTACACCTGCATAATCTAACGCAGGATATGAACTGCTTTTTTTTGTTTTTCTTTAAAGCTACTGAATGTAGAATATTCCATTTCGAATCGCTACTGCCACCTGTTGAGGAAAAATGAAACTGCACATACCGTTCGTTACATACACACCACGCACATTGCGTCACATCCGCAGACAGGGCGCGGGAAATTCTAACCCGAATTCAGTCTAGAAGGCATTTCACTCATAAATGGTCAAATAAAAAGCTTATTGTAAAGTTATTTTGGGGGAAAAGTTCCATATTGCAACTTTAAAAAAATAAAAGTAGCTTTAAAAAAGGTAGTGGGTAAAATGTGGAAATCATCCACATGCTGTTTGCATTCGAATTTTGCATCGTTTGTGTAACACTAACAGTCAAACGCAACTTCCAATAGCAAAATGATTCGAAAAGGTGTCGATTGGGAACAATATGAAAGCACAACGCTGCTTTTGTCCTGCACCTCTAGCCGCTATCGCTTCTGCTTTAATTTAATATCTGTTTATCTCCCTCCATTGTTTGTCTTTTATTGAGGTTGCGCCTGCATTTCGTTATCGTCGCCGATCTGCGAGCCAGAAGTGAGGGTCAGGAGGAGCAGAGTGCCCTCTTGTTTATTGGCTTCCATTCAGCCGCACGCGCAGCAGCTGATTTGGCTATCTGCTCTCATATTAAGCTCTTTCACGCTCGCATTTGGGGCCACACGGATATTGTTTGTAAGCACATGGAGATATTCTCGACCGCGGGCGAATTATATATGCTACCCTCGCGTTTGTAATATCCTCTCGGCGGGGCCCCCGTGCAGGATGTGAGAATGCTGCTGATCTTTATGTTGACTATCAAGTTCAGGCGGGAAGAATTCAATCTTGATCTTCAGCTCTGCCCCCAAAATATATATTACATTGTAAAAGTGAGTGTATACCTGGGAATTTGTATTTGTATTTATATTATTGGACACTAGCTAATAATAAACACAAATCGTATTACGACAAAAACAACGCTCAGTTTCCATTTTCTATCCTCATTAGGTTTGCGGTTTTGATTGTATGAAATAAATCAACACTATGCTGAAGAATAGAGTGCTGTTACAGGGGGAAGAAAAACGATATGCATATTTTAAAATATGATTGCGTGTGTAATGACAATTCCGAACATGTGGGCTTTTTTTTTTTATATTTTCGCAATGCAACACAATGTTAATTCTTCCTTTACACGGCCTGTGATTAGCATCCAAACCAGGCAGATCATTATAGTCAAACGACATTTCATCACATTTTGAAATCAAAATAGTCTTCACAAATTCCAAAGTCCAGTGCTTTTTAATGCGAGTGGATCGCCATTTTGACTTGTGACTTAGGCTCGAAATTGTCTTTATATATTACCCATGTGACCAATAACAACTATATAGTAATGATAATAATAATATAACTGGAAACGTATTTTTTTATGTTTTGCTATTCAAGTGTTTACTTTAAGACGTCGACTTCGTAAATAAGTACTAGTGACAAAGCCTTGGCTCACGTCCGTCAATGACGTAGTTACGCACGGGCTGTGACGTCGTGACGCCGGTTGCGAAATGTGACGCCGCGAATGGCGCACATGGCCGCTTGTTTACGTCCTAGAAGGATGGAAATCGATGCAAAGGAAGAAAGCGGGGGAGGGGGCGCCGAGGATTGTGAAACAGGCTTTTCAGGATACTGTACTTGCTTGCTAGACCGCGACGCTTGGCGTAAACACACCGGCATACGTTTACTGTCTATTAGCAGGGGGAAATGCCGACATAATTTTTATTTTTAAACGAGTGCGCGAGGACATCGACGGTATGTTGTGGTTTTTGTTTTGTTTATCACTGTGGTTGCAGGCATGTCGGATGGCGTTGGGGGTGGGATCGTTACACGAGGAAGGATTACACGACTGTTTTGTTTTGCCAACTGGCTTGCTAACCTTTCATGATATGTACTCGAAAAAACAAAATGTAGTGTAGTCAAGAATAATAACCTGCTTCTTTTCTGTATTATAAGAAAAAAGCTACACGACAGTAATTCCATGATTAACTAATATAAAAACACTTGAACGTTATAAAACACTTTTTAAATACTATAAAAGTACTTGATCACAACAAAACAAACCACAAGCTAAACATGTACACTTTGAAGGAATTAGCATTAATTGTAATCGTTTGCGTGTTCAAATCTGTAATAAATCAACCTTGCAAGGACCCTCTTCACCAGAATCTCATCTTGGAATTATTTGAACACACAAACGATTACAATTAATGCTAATTCCGTCAACTTATAGAAAGTATTGTACATATTGTAATGCATGTGCCTTTAAGAGGCGGGGCATTGGTGACTGTGGCTCTCCTTTCCCCCACATGTGAGGGCACTATAGTAAGTACACTGTAAAAACTTGGCCTACAATGATGAATCAAGTAACTCCATTCATTTGATTACCTATATATATAAAAAAAATCCTGCTGCCTTTCCAGTTAATGCCACTCTTGTTTTGTAATTAAACTATCTTTAACGCCTCAATCCAAGGTCAGGAAACACAGCTATAGGATGCTCCACCTCGGAAGCCTGTTGACCGAGTTTCACATCAGCGGCTGCACGACTCTAGAGAGTTCAAGAGGTCACAAAGTGCAACAAACGCCAACCGACTTCCTGCAACATGTCAGGTAACAAGTTGAACTGCAACTCGTCTGGCAAAAAAACGCGATGCTTAAAATGGACCCACCTGATCTTTTTACAGCCTTGCCATCTTGTCTCACATCTGTAAAGACGAGACACACGGTCGTCACTGGCGGCTTGTACTGTTTAAAAAGTCAACTTTGTCTTGTGTATCTGTAAGGAAACTCACCGGGCTGAGGAAGGAGAACGTCTACTGCAATCTGCGCATCCCCGACCAGTTTCAAGTTGTCAAAGATGATATTAACATTGTGATTCTCACAGGTGAGAATAAACCCATCCATTTTCTCTATAAGCACACCGGGGGTCACTTTTTTTTTTCTGCAGTGACACAAGTGAGCAAATGTAACCAAATTTCCAGTTCCACATTTCACTACTCTCATTTGATCCATGTATTTTCCCCCTCCCTCCTTCCAAGGCCAAGGGATCTTCTGCATCGACATCAAACCCTGGCGAGGTCTGGTGTCCGCTCACGATCAAAAGTGGCACGTTCAAGAAAAAGAAAAGGATCAGAACTTTGGCAACACCTGCATCGAACAGATGGACGACCCCCTCCAGGCCATCACGGTAAAAAGAAAAAAACTTTTCAAATAGCTCGTGTCAAATAGGCACACTTGTGTCCGAGGTTCAAGCAATTGTCCGGCAAATGGTTTTCATGCAAACCGGAGTTGGGGTTAAGAGAGTCACCCTGGCAATTTATATGTAAATTTCCAACACTTGTCGCGGGCTTCCGAAACTTGCCGAGTGGCTGCACTTCAATGGAAAGGCCGCAATTATGTTCACGTGGGGGGGGGGGCAGGCAGGTGCCTAAAAACACAGCTGGCTCCTCGTGTGACCTGCTTCATCACACACGCACACACACATTATTGAAAATTGTTTAAACAACCCGTTTAACTTGATTAGTTTACACAAAGTGCCTCTAATTGTATGTGGCAATTATAGATTGTGTAAGACATGGAAAAAGGGGGGGGGGGGGAGCTATTTTCAATATACAGAAAGAGACTAATAAACTCCTTCAAAGCAGAATTCCAATGAAGGTGAACAAACTTGTTTTGGAATTGCAGCAAATTGTACACCCAAAAAAAAGAAAAAAAGTGCTTTTTCTGGATAGTTTAAATTTAAATTTCTTTGTATAGTTTTTATTTACTTTAATTCATTTAAAAAAAAATATATTATAAAAATAAAAATAATCATTCAATGATTCCCAGAGGGGGAAATTCCAGGTGTTAATAACACATACGTAGTAAGGAACTTTTAGATAAAACAACTATCTTGAACTTTTGAGCATTTTTTTTTAAGCCAAGGACAAATACAGGCACTAAAGAGGCATAATGTGTAAAAGAGTTAAAAAATGTAAATAATTTTTAAAAATTTCAAAGTTTGCAATATATATTTATTTATAAATTTATAACCTATATTTTATCTAATTTATCTACTAATTAATTTCTATATGGTTTATTAAAAATGCTAAAACAGTAATGGCATCAAATTGTTACCAAACTGGAATTTTTAAAATTATAAATTTGTAAAATTATTTTTACTTATATAATATTTTTTATTTCCATATTTTGTAGACTTTTTTTCTTCAAAAATAAAATACAATCATAAATTAGGTTTGTACATGTTTTTTGGAGCGATTTTTCTTCACCATGGAACAATTTCTATATAATGTTGAACATTTTTATATAATTATTGTAACGCTAACAAACAAGCAAATATTTACAGCATATTGTTACAGCTGCAGTTGCGGATAAAGTATCATTAAAAAAAAAAATCGATGAAAATGGGTCCGAATGTTCTGAAAGCTCCTTGGGTGGAGGTAACGAAGTGACTTCCTGTTACCGTTTCTCCTTCCAGATCAAGACGTCTCACTTATGCAGACATCTGAGGCAGAGCGGCGTGCCCGTGCAGCAAAATCTCCTCTTCCCCAGGGTGGTCTTCCCTTCGCCGGAGTGCGAGCTCGCCGAGGGGCTGCGAGAGCGACGGGAGTTGGTGTCTCATGACCAGGTCGATCACTTCCTGAGATCCTTCAGGGAGGACTACGTGGCCTGGATGGTGGACGCGCTGACTCCTTCCTGGCTTTCAGGTGAGAGGATGACGGCATTAAATTGAATCAGTGGTGGGAAAAATATGGCTCGGGGGCCATAAAGTGGTGTGCGCTTTTCTGGAATCCGGCCCATTAAGCGCAGTTAAATTATTAGTCTTGTAATATTAAAAAAAAAAAAAAAAAACTATTTTTTTTTGTATAATTATAGATAAATGATCATTAAAACAAATTACATGAATTTTAGACCAACTGTCCATAATGTTGCCAGCACAAAAGTTGGCACACCCTTAAAGTAAATGGTTACGTACTCACTTGCATTCGCAGGTCATCTGTCGTACAGGCAGATGGCGTCGGCGCAGGAGATCCTGAGGCGCTCGGGCACGTGGGATCTGATGCGGCTTCACGGAGGCGAACTGCTCCGAGGCGACTTCAAGGGGTGTGGCTACATCGCGCTGGACCGCAGCCAGACCGACACGCTGGAGTTCTCCACGCTCAAGACGATGTGGGCCCTACTGGGACGCGCCCCACAGGTTGGTCCACCGCCTGTTATAAAAACTACATTGGGAGGGGGCTGGGGAGGGGGGGGGTCACCTCTACCAAATCATCTAGATTGCAGAACAAGAAACAATTATCATTCAAAGTCTTTATTGGGTTTTCCATATTCAATTCAACAACAAATATTTTCTACAATTTACGGCTGCTCGATTATGGAAAAATATTAATCACGATTATTTTAGCAATAAGTGAAATCACGATTATTCAAACAAGTATTTATTTTGGGGTTAAATAAGAAAATGTTTTGAGCATTTAAAAATATTAAGACCAATTAAAAAAAAAATAGACACCTTTCGGACCAAAATGAATAAATATATATAGGCAAAAACTTTCCTTTTCAAGTTCCTTTTGGATCAACCAAATTTGATTAAATTAGTTATTTTATAATCTTTTTTTTTTTTTTCGATTATGATTTTGTCATTTTGGAGCGTAATTGAAATTGCAATTGAATTTCAATTAATTGCACAGCCCTGCTACAAATCTATAGTGATCACCTCTACTTTGCCAAAATAATCTATCCAACACAAACGTGGCATATAAAATGTTGATTGGACAGCATAATTGTTGCACAAGTGTATCATAGGTTGGCCATAATAAAAGCTCACTAAATTAAGAACTTCACGTTTCACTAAAAAAAGTGTGTGTGTGTGTGTTTCCTTACCTATGACATTTGTAATGAAAGCTGAACCTCCATGTTAGAAGTAATGTCACATGACCAGCAGGGGGCAGTAGCATTTTAAACCTGGATTGGTTTGGGAGTTGACCCTGCTGAACTTGACATGTTTCTTTAGGCTTGATTTACATGGTTTAAATGACAATTCCATTTTTTTTCTTCTACCAAGTGGCTCTTCATGACAATAAACAAAAAAGGAAAAAAAAAACATGTTGGATGTCTTCAAATTGAAATCATGTCTCTTGTGGAAAGTTGATGAACACGCTTTACACACCCAAAAAAATAAAATACTGCAAATTTATTAGCAAGCTTAAGGCTAATGGTCACTTTGTTAGTGAACTTGTAAAAGGTTAAACAGACAAAGGTCAGCCTTGTTGACACTAATCTTTCTTCGCCCTCTCCTCCCCTTTCAGCTGCCGTGTAGTTGATACGTGACCCACCAATCATTAGACGCTCGCCCACGAGGCATTCACTGACACCAAAATGTATGACTCCCGCAGAAATAGTGGGCTTGAACCGTCTCGCCTTATTCACCTCGAGTAGGAGTGACGTTTAGTTTTTAAAAAGTTTTTGGATGGATTTTTTTTGATGACTTGTCCTCGTATATCTGCAAGTCTGCGTTATACTGCCCCCAGGTGGCCAAGACGCACACACCAGAAGGAACAGTACAATGTCTATTGATCTTGCTTGCCGAGCACCAGCTGCCGGTGGGGAGCTGGAGGGGTTTTGTGGGATGGGAGGGGGGGGGGGGGGGCGTGCTCGGGAGTCAAAAGGAAAGCGGATACCTCCCCCAGGCATATTTTGAAGAGCCCAGAGAAAATGCCTCCTTTTGATTTGTGACTTGTAAACACACAGGCCACAAGATGGGCGATACGAGCCCTCGCGCCAGCTCACTGTGTCGGCTCAGAGTGTGTTTTCACGGGGGGGTGCAGTCAATTACTCTGCGGAGGAGAAAGGGATGTCTGCGACCCCTTCTCCCCACCTCCCCCAAAGTGGAGAATGATTGAGTAGAGAGTCTGTAATTTATTAATTATGGTCTATATTCTTAGACCACAGCTCTGGCTTCATTCAATTTGTATGGATTGAGCGGTAATTACTATCCGTGTGTGTGCAAGTGCGTGTGCGTATTTGGAACGAGTCAATTGCAGGTTACTTACAGTATGTTGTTTGTCCTCTTGTCGTCTCATATGCCCGATTGTTTGCTTTTCTCAAAATCTACCTATTTAACAGTAATTGCTGTAAGGGGTATGAAATAATTTTTTTTGTGTGGGCGGGGTGGGGGGTGTTCCAGTTTTTTTCATGCCAATTACTAGTAGTCAATATTTGGAGCCAATATTCATTATCAGTTAAAAAAAAAAAGGGGGGGGGGTTGTATATTGGCTTAAAATTTTTGAAAATAAAAACAACAAAATAGATATAAATACATTTATCACTGCTGAAAAATAAAATAAAAAAAAAGAAGGGATGGGGTGGACATTGGCTTAAAAAAATAAACAAATTTTTATTAAAAAATAAAAACAAAAATAGAAAAATAATTTATCACTGAAAAAAAAAGAAGAAGCCAATCTAGACTCTGTTGCAATGTCTTAAAGCAGTCTTTTCAAAATGAATAAATTGTCTTTTTTTTCTTCTTTTTTTAAAAAAAAAAAATCTTAGACATCCTTTTAAATTTCGAGCAAAATGTTCAGGGAGCTCCCAAGGTTAGGATAATCGGTCATAAAAATCTGAATATATTATACACAGTTGAAACGAATGAGTAATTGGCGCCCCCTTATTTCCAATTTTAACCATAAACTAACCCAATTGTGATCCCAAAACAAACAAAAAAAAGTCGGTGTGGACTGATAACATTTGACTGGTGGTTAGTATTCTGCTGTAAATATTTAGCTTCCTTGTGGCTGTCAAATTGTATGTAAGTAAAACCAACATAACTCTTTAATTTGCTGCAACTGAATGGTTGGCCCCGTGCGCCCCAAAATTAGCCTCTATTAGCTGAACAGTATTGCTTAACCAAAATAAATCAATGGAAATTGTGGCCAAAAGTGAGCACGATGCTCAGCTTTGTGTAATTGCAGCGTCGCTCTCAACAGGGAATTGGAAATAATAATTGGAAATAATTTGCCAGCGCGTGTAGGAAGCCGCAGAAGGACGGCGAGCTGCGCAATTACGCGCCGCGAAGACGCGGGATGAAGCCGCCAACGAGCCGCTCGAGTGTCCCGCCCGCCGAGAGACGCCGTCCGTGTGTGCGGCGATGACTCAACGCCGCTTCCGTCCCGATGAACGCCTTGCTGGTCGATGCCAGAGGGCCCTTGTGGCTCACTTTTATTAATTTATGGAACACGAGAGGCGGAGAGAGTTCATGTTTGACACATTACAGCTTCACTCGGGTAAAAAAAAAAAAAACACATTAATATTCATTGGGAAATAATTTATTTGACTATGGGTTGAAGTGAGTTGTGTCAAGACTTGACTGTTTGAAATCATTGTGTGGGAATTATAACAGGATTTTTTTTTTATTTTTTTTTTAAACTACCCACTCTGACAGTGTTGCCAACAAATTTTTGGGATGTTGCTAAAGGAGGGTCTATTTGTTGCTAAAAGATGCTAAATGGCGTGACCATTGCATGATAATGTATTGCTTGCCTTGATTACGTACGTAGGCATTACTCAAATTAACTGGCCAAATAAAAATAAAAAAAAGTTTCTAATTTGGCAACTCATCTTAGTTTATCAAGATTTAGTTTGATTTGTAATAGTAATATAAAATCAACCCATACATTTATTTTGTCCGTATTTATCTTAGGGCTGCCCGATTATGAAGAAAATTAAATCTAAGCGCGATTAATTTGGTAATAATTGAAATCAAGAATCATTAGTTTTTTGGGAACAAGAAAATGTTTAAACATGTAAAGAATATTAAGACAAATACATTTCTTTGAAACTCTATAATTATGCAAGTTAATTTTTGGACCGAACAGGATTTATTAAGTCATTTAAAAATTTTAAAAAGGTGAAAATATATCAATTTAAACAAATCAAATAATAATATTAATATTTAATTTTTGTTTACGATTGTAATTGTAAAGTGTAATAATTGAAATTGTCATTTAATTTTGATTAATTGCACATCCCTATTGGGTGATATGGCCACACACAAAAAAAAGATTACCCCCCCCCCAACCAAACCCACATTGCTTTTTAATGCTTTTTCGATTTCAATCGCAAATAAACCGAACAAACATTTATTTAAATGCTTGATTTAATGAAAAATAAATCTATTTGGGATTTTTGCTATTAATTCAAGATTAGTCCCAATGTTTGAAAATGACACTATGGGGAACTGCAATTTGAAACCGGATGGCTTGGATAACTTTATAGCAGCGGTTCACTGTATATTTGTATCTCAAGTATTTATTCAAATATTTAAATGCAAAAAAAATAAAATAAAAAATGCAGCTAGGCCGATGTTTTATGACTGACAGAGTAAGTCATTTTAAAAGCTGCAAAATGTGTTGTTAGGGTCTGCAACCCAAGTGCTCTGAACTCTACCTTAGTCCAAATGTGTCCGTGTTCAACTTTTTTTTTGTGTCCTCAGAGTGGCAGCTGCGTGCGATAAGGCTCTGGCCACAGTCTCCGCCGCGAGATATGATCAATAGGCGGCCATGAATAATGAAGAGGGCGAGCGCAGCAGATACTTAATTACACTTTGGAGAAGCCATTCTGGCTAATTGAGGAGAATAAAGATGGCTAAAGTGGATGAATGCTGAATGCAAACGAAATTTCTGTCTGTTATTTAAAATGAGTTAGTTTTATTTGCCTCAAGTCATTTCCTTTGACCCAGAGTATTGTTCTTTTAATGTCAAGGATAATTGTCGCGCATCCAGATCCACGCCGTGTGTCTGCCATCTGTTACAGTTTAGGTGCAATTAGCGCTAAACTACTTAACGGACACTTTGGCCCATTGTCTGCTGTTGTCATAATCACCCCGAATAACGGGCGGCATCAATACAGTCTTGAAAACCCGATTTGGGAGTTAATGGAGTCAGATGGGGGGGGGGGGGGGCGCTCTGGGGGTTAATGCTGTTAGAGATGTTGGCAGAGAGCAAATTAAATCAGTCATAGATTGAGCCCTCTACACGCAGCCAGACATCCAGAGCCATTGAGGAGGAAAAAAAAAAGAATTGGCTGGGTGGCGGGAGTATTATTCGGACCCCCCCCCCCCCCCCCCCTCACAGTCGTATGGAAATAAAAGTCTGGATGTCAGTGGTCATTGCAGTCATTGAGTCTAATGTGCTTCCTGTCATCCGGGGAAGCAGACGCTATGTAACGATTCCGAACTTGGCCGGCCCTCAAGTTGCGGTCATGGCTCGGGGGCGAGGGCACCCGTTGACAGCTGACGCAGACGCCCGTGTCACCAAACAAAAGAGTTCAACCCGAGTTGATTTATGACTTTAGCGGATCGGATGATTAATAAATCAGCGACTTCACACCTCAAGCTAATTTTTAAAAACATTTTTTGCTCTTATGGCCGCCACTTAAAACGTAGGTCATGCAGGTTTGACTCCTGGGGTCAGTCAAAGTCAGTCGCCCCTGATGGGAAGAGCACCAGGGTTGCGTACCCCGAAGCGCGCTAAACATTATTATCCCTCCTTGGAGCAAAATCCAAGGATAGGTCAATCAATCAATCAATCAATCAGTGAAATAACTTTGCAGGTGCGGATGACAGACAAAAGTCTCAATCCAACAGTTGTCAAAGTCACATGCAAGCCGAGTTTTTCCGAAAGCAAGTTGACAGTGAGCCGGGGCAAGATTTATGACCACCGGCAGCAGGTAAACAAGAAGATGTCCCCTCGCACCCTGAAGATAGATGGCGATGCTAGTCCGGTCGGCGCTGAAAGTGAGAGGTGGACCTTGTGGGCCAGTCAGGGGTCACGCAGACCACTCAGTCTCAACCTTGGCCCCCCTGAGGGCTCCATTCTAATCTCGACCATGACGTATGGCCATGCCTTTTAAAGCCATGTACACTCAAAGTCACAGAGTGTAGAGCAGGGATCTCTAACCTTTTTTCCAGCGAGAGTTTCTTTTAGAAAATTAAAACAGCATAGAGCTACTCATGTTTCACAACATTTCATATGCATGTATTTGACATTTTGATTTGAATGTTTTTTTTTTAAACATTTATTTAATGGGCAAAAAGTGTTTTATAAAACAAATGAAGGCAAAGTTCTATATAGTGAAAAGACCTCAAAGTGCAATTTAATGCACATTTCTTTCCTTTAAACAGAGTGAATTACAAAGTAGCATTGGTCAGAGTAACGAAAGCAAGCCGTGTCAAACTCATTTGTTACCAGCCAGGCACGCGTTTCTAATGCTAACAGCTAGCGTCTGAGATTTGTGCCGCGCCATACAATGGCGGCGTAATTAACTAGCGGTTTCTTAATGCCCTAAATTAGCGATTGAACACGAGTTCGGGATGGCATTGTTTTGATGTTTGTCGCAACTATATAATGTCAATAAAAAGTATGATGAGGAAATCGTAAACGTTGGAAAGGGAAGTCAAGCTAGCTATCATTGCCGTCAGTATATCTGACCGCAAGCTATTCAATAATCTCTGTACCTCACATGCGCATTTTGTTTAAAAATGCAAAAGTCATTCTTCTCTGATTACTCAGTGATAATCGGTGGGAGAATCCATTTTAAAATTTTCAATAGGTGCAACCCTAGCTGTGTTGTACTTTAGACAGCAATTGTGTCGGATTTCACCGTTAACTCTTTGACTGCCAAAAACGTTAAATAACGTTTAGTAAAATCCTATGGAGGGGTGCCAAAGACGTTAAAAGACGTTTTTTCCAAAACAGGTGAAACTAACCATTTTCTATTGTTGATTACTGAAAAACGGAATAAGGTAGAAACAAACTTTTTTTTCTGATGAAAGATGAGAGTCCAATCTTCATCTATCATTTGGGAGTATGAGTATGTTTCCATAGTCCAAACACATCATTTTCTGTGGACCTTGAAAGATCAGTCAAAATGCTTAAATCGGCTGGCACCCACGGCATCCCTTTTCTGAAAACGTCTGGCAGTCAAAGAGTTAAAGTCGATATTTACATAAAATAAAAAAAAACGCAAACCGGAAGAACCAATATTTCGTGTTTCCGCAAGGACATTCATACGACGTAATTCGAGGACTCCCTTGTACTTTGTTTTTGCCGCATTAGTTTCAAGAAGCAATTATTTGATGATCCCCATCATAATCAACCAAAATCGGGCCCTCACCTTTTAGAGGAATAAATGAGAAAAGACTACTTTGATGCCACTAATTGCTAATCGTCAACTTTGCACATGGCACCGATCCTCTACAATGTTTTTGTGTGATTGCGCGCTCCTCTCTGCCACCAGCTGTCATTATTTATAGACCCCCCCCCCCCCCCCCCGCGTGGCAAATTAACACACAACGGCCGACCTCTCAAGTATGTGACGCCGCTAATGCAGCGCAATACAGGACGCGATTGTCTCACTCTCGCCTCTTTTTTATTGAATGCTCGCTAATGAGTAAGTAAATGGTGGGAAAAGGTGCGCATGTGAAACGGTAGCGGCCTTTGTGGCGGGTAATTAGTAGTGGTGAGAGGCGTGCAGGTGTTGAGCCGGGCCGTCAGGGGGGTGGGTCGCGTTTGCAGAGCTTTGCCGACTATTAAAATGATCACTTTCAATAGCGGACAAAGGGAAGAGGGAGCATATCTAGCGGTGGGTATTTTCTCCACCTCTAATGCTTTATTCTGCCTTTTGATGTGGCTGTCATAAAAGGCCTATTGGGCTCCCACAATGACCCGCGAAATGGACAAGGGCTGGCGTCGCGGGCTCCGACTGTCGCCGCCATTAACTAAAAGGCCCGGACATTATGAGAGAGAGCGACGGATGAAAGAACACGCAGGGGGAGAAAAAGAAGGAAAAAAACAATAATTGAAAAATTGCCTAATGCTAAAGTGAAAGAAGATGGAGCTGTGAAAAGGCACCGTGATATTCCGCTACCTCCGGTAAATGCGGCCAAACAAGAAGACGCTGCCAGGCGTTCTGTTTGAAATTGATATGCTTCAATTACCTGCATAAGTCTAAATCTAGTTAGGACGGCCATTGTCTGGAGCTTGGATGAGGTGTTGAAGCGAATCACACCCTACAACAAAAACTCCAGAGATCCGCGACTACCACAAAAAGAAGCGCGAACGAGGTTACAAGGTGGTTAGCTCAAATCTAGCATCGCTTTGGAGCTTTTCTCGGATAATAAGTACGATTAAAAGGTGTGTAAATATTGGGTTGATTGTGTGGAACTGATGGTTGTTGAACCGGCTCTGCAGGTGACTGTCAAAATGTACAAGCGTGGCTCCAACGGATGGTTGGGTAAGACGCTGAGCGCCACCGCCACCGTGCCCTCCGACACCCCGGTGGTCTTTTGGGTCAACGGCGACAAAGCGGACACCAAGATCCCGGCCAACACCATCCACAGCATCACGCTCAGCATATAGGACCACGCAAATTGAGTGAAGCTAGTAACACAGCCCTGAGTGCCTTTTTATTTGTTATATTGTAAACGACGGTTTTCAAATAATATTGTGATTGTTTTTTCCTGTTTCTTGATAAGTTTGCAGGTTGATTTAAGGCACGTCTGTAACCATCTGAATCACACTTTTTTTCCACCTCTGTTATAATTGGTCCGTAATAATTATTTACTACAAATAATGTATCTTTGTTGATCCATCCATACCAGTGACATAGTGGCAGAGATTTTTCTAATGCAAAATATGTGCCTTGGCGCAATAAAGGCCAAATCTTAAGTTATTAGAATTATTAACTACCTTTGCATAAGATACTATATGCGTACATATGCTAATGCTAACCCATGTCGCGATACACGGGAAATCGTAACGACTTTTAGAAAAAAAAAAAAAAGAATCGCAATTTAGTAACAATTTTAACACATTCTCATAAAACCACCTATCAAACTGCATCGCCACTCGACATTGTACTCAAGGTGTTCCTCAGGGACACGATGCACTCCTTTTTAGCATCTGTATAAATAACGAGTTTTGTCTTTTATTCACTAAATGATTACAAAGTTATATTTATGTATACTTACCTGAGAGAGCGCTTTCTACCCCAAACAGCACTTGTTTTAATTTTCTCAATGGTTTTGTAGAGCTTTTAGTTGGTTAGCCAAAGTAGTAAAGTGTGTTGGGTGCTTGGAAGTGTTTGTATTTGTACTTATGTGAAGTCAGAATAAAATTTGAGTGTAAATCATTGCTTTTTTTTTTGTGTGTGAGGGTCTAGTTGTTCCACCACAAGCTGTTTCGGGTGTTCATTGTGTACTTCTCAAACACAATTGAAAGCAGGCAGTGCGTATCCAGGACAGGAAATGGATAAGATGATGAGACCAAGAACGGGATGTGACAACTTGACAAGCTAACAAGGTCAAATTCATCTGAAGGCTTCTAGTCCTCGCAGAAATCGATGGTCAACTTAAAATGGAATGTTGTATCGGCTTAAGGGGAAATCTATAATACAATGTCGTTAGCTGTGTGCACTTGTGCATATGAACAACAGGTCCTTTTCAAATGTGATGGATTGGGATATGTTTCTGTTGTTTTTGTTTTTGAAACATTCACTTTTAAGATCATTAAAACTAAAGTAAGGAGAAAAAAAGTTCTATCATTACACTGACAAGTAGAAGTTATGAGAATAAATTAGGACATTTCAAGTAAATGGCAACTGCAAAGAAATTATTTTCCCGATAAATTCAGCTTTGTTTCATTTAAATACACAAATTAAAATTTGTCTGAAAATTACGTGGAAAAAAGCACCAAATCAAATGTTTAATGGAAAAAAATGTGCATCCCCTGCTCACTTTTTACCTCCCCGACACTCATGACATAATATTCCAGCTGTGCCAAAATAGTGAGCAAATTTGTATGACATTGTCTGATCTTTCCACCTGTGTCTAAACATGAACAAGTCCATTGAATGTCAAAACACATTTTCACATGTAAAGTGCGTCTGAGTGCTCGGTCAGCAAATCAATGGCAAAAACTGAACGCTTTCATAAAATAACCTCATTATTGGACGTGATTCTTTTCCAAGGGTGGGGGTAGTTATCTGTGTGTGTTGATGCTAATGCGCATATACACAGATCAATGTGGTCCATTGCTGATGTTTTGTGCCACTAATTGGTCGCTTGCGCACATCATTATTGACGCCTCTGGTCCATTTAGCGTACGGCTTTTGGGACAGTTGACAATGCTGGAGGCTGTTTTTCATCACAGCTTGACGATTATCTGACAATATTATGTGTTGGAAACTCGAGGTCAGGGCTAATGTTTTTTTTTATCATGAAAAAACTACAAAAAATGTTTTTTGGGGGTGAATCAAAATCAGATTTCATTTTGAAGTTCGATTTTAATGCATGCTCACTAGCAACAACATCAAGATCCAATAAAAGAGCTTTATCAAAAAATTGTGTTTTTACAAGGATGAGTTTTAGATTGACCAATAGGTATAAATCCTGTGTTATATATATATATATGTATATATATATATATATATATATATATATATATATATATATATATATATATATATATATATATATATATGTATATATATATATATATATATATATATATATATATATGTATATATATATATATATATGTATATATATATATATATGTATATATATGTATATATATATATATATATATATATATATATATATATATATATATATATATGTATTCTGGGAGCTATTAGAAAAACCAACAGGCCATTGGGTATAGCTAGAAGGATCAATATTGGCTTTTTTAATTATTATTATTTTTTTTTTTAATTGGACAGTTTCTAATGGGGTAAAAATTTGAACCACGTTGACGCGCAAAAGGTCAGCGACGTAAATGCCATTTCATATTAGGCTGTGATCCGATCAGCCGTCCACCATCATGGGAATGACTGAAGCGAAAGCCAGCCTAATCATTTCCAGGATGCAGCGGAGGCCCATTGAGCCATTACCACTTAAATAGAATCATTGACTGGATATCTCCATCTTCGCTTTGGCTGAAGGGCCTCACAAATTCTATTAGGCGCAATTGAAAATCCAAACTGAAGGAGCAAGAAATTCGCTGCTCCTGCCTGTTTTGTTCTGTATCTCGATGATCTAGAATGGATCATCATCATCATCATCGTTTTTGGTGCGAGTTGTTCTCCCTCCCAGCCTACCGGACGCAGACTGCCGCGATTACTTCCTCGCCAATAAAGCGGGATCTGGTTTAGTCCGCTGATGCCTTATCAGCGTCAGGCCACTGTCTGGTCACGCATACCAGAGAGAAGCCCTCAAAGCAACCCACGAAAAACGTATTAAAAATGTTGTTTAATGACAAAATGAAGACAAATAACAAAAATCGTAGTAGAAGAAAGCCAAACAACTACGTGACAGAAATACAAAGAAGTGGGGAAAAAAACTGACTGCATGCCCGTAGGTAAAGGCTTCAAAATGCGGAGGCCACCGAACAAAGTTATTTGTGGCAGAACAAGTCCAATAACTCAAATGGCAGTTTTTGTCAGTCTGTCGTTTTGGAAACAGAACAGCGGAGAGGCGAGCTGCGAGAGGGTGACGAGGAAGGACTCACTTGGGCTTGGTCTCGGCGTCGGTGACCTGGCGGATGTAGACGGCGTCTTCCGGGTGGCTGATGTCGCCTATCTCGAGCATGTAGGAAGCGGCGATGGCGATCAGGCCGCCGTCGCTGTTGAAGGCCAGCGAGGCGATGCTGGTCGGGTAGCGGTGGAACTGGCACAGGCGCTTCTTGTTGAACGGGTCCCAGATGTTGACAAAACCGTCAGAGCCGCCTGGAGGGAAGGGAAGCCAAAACATTGACATTATAGCTACCAAATTTTGGAAAAAGATCAACTTCAGAGAAAAAAAAAAGGCCAAAATGAGCCTAAAATGGCAGCTTCCAATCAAAACTTTGTCTTTCCTGTATGTATTCTGCCATGTGCTTTTTTATGCATCTGCTCATAACAGACAGTCTGACCACATTTCATGTTCCCAAGTGAAATTGGCTTCTGAGACTGTCAACTTCAAAGACAAGGAGCAAATCTTACTCGTACCCCACCAAGCAGCCGTACCTGTTGCAAAAGTGTTGTGCATGCTGTGAAAGGAGATGGCGTTGACGGGGTACACTTGCTCGATGCCGTCCTTCAGCCGGTGGCACTTGAAGGCGTACTTCTTCTTCTGGACCTCCGCGCTCGGGTCCAAATACTCCACGGCCACGCGGCCCTCGATGGAGCTCAAAACGTAGCCCTGCAGATGAGAAGAAACGTTTGCGAAGTTCCACAGCTATGCTGATGACACACAGTTGCACGTCTGATGAGAACAGTCCAATGGATGCTTTCTTCTTTTTAACCCAAGTAAAGCACTTTGAATTCCATTTTGTATAAAGTTTGACTGATTGAGTTTGAACAGTTATCCTAGCTCAGTGATCCGAATATATTACTGGATAGCCGATAGCCCATACGTCTGTTTAAAAAAATTAAAACATAATAAATCATGTTGTTTCTACTAAGTACTGTCTCAAATGTTCTCCAATTTCGATACTGTAAATGTATAGGATCATATGCAGAGAAACGTTTGTTATCTTAGCCTACCGGCTATCCAATAATATAAACAGATCGGTGTCCTAACTTCTTCCATATCTTCTTCTACTACTACTATTTCTTCTATGTATTTCCCAGCATACTGCCTCAAAGCATCATGCTGCCTCTCATAGGTCAGTCTTGGTACTACAACAGATAAAGACCGATCATTCATTTATCAAAGGGTTCTTGTTTTCCTGAGCCGCACCTGCTTGTTGGGGAAGGCTCGGATGCAGCGGGTCTGAAACTTGAGACTGGACTCTCGCCTCTGCTGCACGTAGCCCATATTCCTCAAGTCCCACACCAGCACGCGTCTGCCCGCCGTGCCGACGATCAGCCGATCACCCGCAACAGACATGGTGTACACCTTTGAACGACAAGGGCCAATTTAAGCTCAGACACACTCAGGCACTTCATTAGGTACACCTGAACAATCCAATAATGTCATACCCTCTCCGGTTGTGTGAAGGTGCCGGCATTGCAGGGTGCCCTTGGATCCCAGAGTCGGACTGACCTGTCCCAGCTCCCCGTCACCATGACGTTCACCTCCGGGCAATGTTCCACACAACGAATGGGGGCGTCGTGCTTTCCCACTATGGTGTCTGTAAACCACAACATATACAATTTACAGTGTCATAAAATTTTCTACACACCCCTGTTTGAATGCTACGTTTGAAAAAAAAAGGAAAAAAACTTCTAGGGAGGGGACATAAAAATAAACACCTCAGAAACTGGTTGAACCGATGAAACTCAGGTCGCACAGTCAGTGTTTTGGTCAAGTTGTAGGTGTCATTAATGGTGGATTTTTTTTTTATAAATGCATCCATCTTTAGAAATCCCAAACAAATTACAAACTTGGTCAGCACCTACCTTGGTCCGTGTTTAAGTCGTGCATTTTCAAATTTGTATCCAGATCGCCACTCCAAGCATGTGTGGGATCCTGGTGGGGGAAAAAGGGACATTGTATTCTCTTGTGATAACACGTTAAAAACATGAACATCTAATTCACACTGGGCCTGCTACATACATAAAAAGCACAATCCAGAACCGGAGCTGTGTGTTGATACTTCATGCGCATGGTGTTGGCCACCACGTCGTAGAGGCGGACTGTGCAGTCCCAGGAGGATACAAGCAGAAAGTTTGCGTTGCTGGGGCTGAACTTGACAGCGGTGATGCCATCTTCTGGCCCCTGGTTAAGTTTGTACTCACTTGAAACCATGCTCTGCGGAACAGAAACTCAGGTGACCCACTTCAAAATGTGATTGTTTTGTCAGCAATGAATGTGAAAATGTATTATTGACTTAGATGGCAATTTGATAAAATTGCTCAATTGTTTTGTTACATGCTACATAGAGACACTACTAGGGAGGGGTAATCTTTTTCTGTTTTATTAATTCAAATTTGTTAGTTAGGTATGTGTTTCAGGACGCATGTTTGCCTTCCCTTACGTGAACAACTAACTGCAGATAGAGTTGGCGACATGGACCAGCCCTGCTATTCTATTTGACGTCTTATTTTTGTTATGCTCAAAAGTTGAATAGGTAAAATATTACAAATCTGGTCATTTCTATTCAATTCATCTGACGAATATAACCTCATCCGAAGATGATGTATGTGGGGAAAAAAGCGATATTTATCTTTCAAACAACGAACTCACCCATTCAGGAATTAGCCTTAGCCAGAGCTAACCGACGACTGTAATGCTAATGCTAGTAGCAGTGCTCGCAACAACTTTGTACTTACCATTTATGCTTTATTGTTTGAGAGAGGGCGGCAGGAAATACGATGTTTTATTCTCGGCTTGAGAACGTTTTTCTAAAATACTTAGCAAACAAACACATAAATAATCGTCGAAATGAAAGCGCTAACTGCCCCAAAAGCAGTCCGGCTAGTGATCGTTTAGAAGCTGTTGTTGATAGGCTGAAACGAAATGCCCACGTTTCCCGCTTGCGTGTTATTGGTTGGTTTGATTTTGAGTAGTACTTCCGGTGTCTCTACGCAGGTCATGTGACATCTGACGGCAACCTGGTGTTTGCGCATGCGCTAGGCCGAAGTTATTCTAAAATAAATGAACCCATGAACCCGTTACATTATTTAATTTACGGTTAGTCCAGTTGCATAGAGATTTGTATAAATTAAGAACACAAATACAACACATTATTGATTATTTGTGAAAACATTTTTTTGAATTAAAATAAATTGACTGTCGATCATATTCACAGTACAATAAAACGACATTATTTTTAAATGCATCACAAATACATTTTAAGTCACAAGATATTTACTGGGAAACATACAGGATTTGAGTAACAAATCATATTAGGCTCCATAGTTCGCTTGATTTGCCACACTGACGTTTTTCTTGTGTTTTGCCAATAAATAAAAGGTTGTTTTTTTGTGTGGATCATGAGCTTTGTAACAACAACAGTATATTGCACAAGCAAGGGAATATCAAAATATTTAATCCCACAATTTTACAAAGTCACGACTAACACAATTAAGAGTCTTAAAAATACATTATGTAAAATTTTGCACATGAAAATATATTCAAACACTCTGGAGGAATTTAGGACAATAATGGAGATTTAAAACACCCCAAAAAAACAAAACAAAAAGAAATGCAAATGCGTGGCACATAGATAAGAGCACACAAGAATAATCAATTCAATCTACAAAATATATTGAAAAATAAATGTACAAATAACGTATTTTTAAAGCCGTACAGAAAATCCAAGGTGTGCTCAGGTGTTAAACAGGCCTCAGTAACGGAACCGGGTGGGGGTAGTACATATGATGAGAAAAGGCCAGGATTGACGCCTGGTTGCCTGAGGAGCTCCCGGCCGCACTCCCGCTGGTCTCCGGAGCTCCGTTGTCGTGGTAAAGGATGGGCACCCGCACGATCCTCTGTGCCGCGGCGTGGTTCAGGTTGGCCGCCTCCAGCTCGGCGGCCAACTGCCTCTTCCACTTGTTCCTGCGGTTCTGGAACCAGATCTTCACCTGGGTCTCGGTCAGGCGCAGCGAGGCGGCCAGGCCGGCGCGCTCTGAGCTGCTCAGGTAGCGCTTGATGTCGAAGGTGGACTCCAACTGGAACACTTGGCTCCTGGAGAACACGGTTCGGGTCTTCTTCTTCCTGCAGGGCTTCCCGTCAGAGTCGTCGGGCTTCTTTCGCCAGTCGTCCTCAGCGGGGTCGGAGTCCTTCTTTGGATCCTCGGGGTCACTTTCGTCTTCTTCTGCGCTTTCTTCTTTGGTGTCTGGTTCGCTTTTGGGGAGGTCGGGTGAGGGTCGATCGTGTAGAAACAAATGATCTTTCTCTGAAGCTGCAAAAGCAACACAATAAAGTCACTCTCAAAGTTTTATGCAAACTCTCGAAATGAATGCACCACCAATTAGAGGCATATCTGCTATGAAATATTTAAATGATATGTAGTGTATGTACACACAGATCTCTCATGCATACATGTATGTACATTGCAAATTTGTAATTATGAATTGTCAGTCACATACCATCTTTACACTTTTTTTTCTTCATGTGACTTCTCATTCATACAGGCCATTTTATGCTCAGCACATTCAATCAATCACATTTTATTTGCAACGCTTGAATTTATTAAACATACACTTATATATGCACATATTAAGCTATATATAGCCTACTGTCTGTATTGCATTGTTTTTACTTTGCATTTTAGAAAATAAGAAAATAAAAGCGATGATAATAAATCTACTTCATCAAATATAGGATAACTCATACAGTAACACAGTCAAGAATCATTCAATTTGTCATCACCAAAGCATTTATTTTATTAACTATAAAAGTAATTAGTTTTAATATTTTTTTATTTTTCAAATAAATATTTATGTTGCATTTTCCAATAACAATGTATTAGTTCATGCTTAATACATTTGTGACCATCCATTTTAAAAATTATTTACTCTTGTTCTATTGGTAATATTGATCTTCAAATATCAAGTATTAAGAGTTCCTTTATAATCATTGCACTACAATAAACAAAACAACAACAACAAAAATCCTGGTTCTGTATAGCACCACTGGTGTTCTTTGGGATTCGTTACTGGTGCTTTAGAAAGGTCTAGTCCTATAGTTACAACACTCAGGATTCTGGAGTTCTTAAGAGGTTTATAGATCACAGAAATGTATTTAATATCAATTGGTTCTCATTCAAAACCATTTGATGTTTATTGAATCACAAAAATGTGTACCAAATATGCATACAAGCAAAATAACCCCATTTAGGTATGTAGACCCTTTTTTTTTTTGGTGTGTTTTCAGAATTCAATGAAATTAGACGTACCTCCAGTTTTGAGATGAGCACCGAGCGTGTAGGGATACCACCAAGAGGACACTGAGGACAAACCAAACCGCTGTGAGGGTAGAGACAAATCGGCGAGCCGGGAAAAGAAACTACCCTCCAGGGAGCTTCTGGGCCTGGTGGGCTTGTTGTTGTTGTTGTGCTGCTGGTGGTCGTCGATGCTGAGCAGGTTCTTGATGGAGAACTTGATGGAGTCTTTGGCGGACTGGCGCGTCTCATGTTGCGCGTCAGAGTCTGCCATCACCCTTTAGTTCCACACCATCAAAAGTGAAAGTTGAAGAAAACAGCAGCGGCCTTGCAGGGAGGGGGGAACAGTTCGAGGTCTGAAGAGTATCCAAAAGATGTGCTTTCGGTGGTGCTGAATAGAGGAATCAATGTGCAGGGTTAGTTCTTTATGGAGATGTAATGATGACATAAAAATGACAGCCCAGTTTAAACATACAGGGTCCTTGTGATTGGCCAGAGCAGCGAGCAAATGGGCTTTGAGACTCCAAAAGGAATACAAAAAAGATTTTTTTTTTTTGGGTTGACTCAACAGCAGCCACTTCTCCAATAAGAGCAGTGTTAGGCAAACTACGGCCTGGGGGCCATATGCGGCATTCAAGAGGTTTTGATCCAGCCACTTTGCAATTCTAAAAACAATGTTTATAATTAAAAACAGTGTTTAATTGTATGAAGTTGCTACTGGCTGACAATAAATTGCTCATAATATCAAGTCAAGATATCTTTATGAGACAACATTGTGCAGTCATTTATAATGAGAGTAACGATCTGACTATATGTGTTTAAAATATATAATTAACTGAAATAAACTGAAAGCTAATTAAATTAAATGCTATAAATGTGTATCTACTTATTTCCTTCCTTTCAACTGTTTGGCTGTTCACATTTTTTGCTGTGCTATTTTTAAAAAAAATATTACACAGTATGGATTGAATCCTTTTTTTTTGTTGCTATTACTTTTTGTATCTATAGAGGCCATTAAATTTAAATTGAGAAATAAATCCGTGACACTAACGCCTAATCTAGACTAGCACAAAAGTCATAATTGTTGTTATGGAAAACACGTACAGGCCATAAATATAAAACAATCAAATAATGTACAGCGGTAACTGAGCGTTATTGTTCGTAACTGTGATACTGCGCATGCGCGTCTAAAATGTAAACCGCTCATGTGTACCTAATGAAGTCGCTGGTCTTTGCGCAGTCATTGTAATGTGTTTCACGTGCAAAATGAATCAGCCCCACCTTAAAATAAAAGATCAGCGAGTCAATTATTCATAACAGGCTCTTTTTTTAATGTGAAGCACCAGTCAATGATTAATATGGCAGTCAGCTCATTAGAGGGTGACGCAGGCTGCACTCAGCGATTGTAATAGACTGCTGCAAGTTTCGGCATCGTCAACTGTGAGGATGCTGCCCTCTAGTGATAGCAGGGAGACGGAGCGTCAGCCATGGGGTGGACTTTGTTTTGCTAATTGCTACCTTTTGATCAATTCAGTTTGCGCAGCACACTTTAAAAAAAAAATCAATAATCATTTTTGATATGTTTTAAAGTGAATTTAATAATAAAGCAATAGCATTTGCTTTAAAACAACATTAACTTTATTTGTCTGCCCCTGGTCATAATATTCTGCTGCGATTCAGCCAATAACACGGCACATATAGACAAAAAAAAGCATTTACACTCACATTCATACCCATGAACCATTTAGTCTTTTCGTAACAGTTCCTCTACTTTTACTATTAAAGTTAAATGAAATGGTCTCGAGTCCCCACTGCTTATTCAATCCATGTGCATTCCAAGCCAATTAGGTAAATAAACCGCCATTTACATTAATGAGCTTGAGGCACGACAAAGGCACTGAAACACTCAAGGTGAACATTTCTGCATGGTCATAATTGAAAAATCCATACAATCTGACAAAACTGCACTGCAAAAAAAAGGATATTAGAAATAACAAAGAGTAACAATAAATCGATATCTTGTATGGATGCAGAGAGACGACAACAGATGCAGGGCCACGGAGTGTAACATGGTAGTCCGAAAGTCCAAAAACAACAGCAGCATAGTAGTCAAATCTATCAGGCGCCGGCTAGGTATCATATTAAACGTCATACTCCTTATCGATGAATTTGGCCATTGTGGACAGCTGGATGTTTGTCGTGCCCTCGTAGATGGTACCTGTAGAAGAAAAACATTCAGGGCTCATTTTGGTCCATTCAGTACTGTGCCCACCTAATACCTTGTGCTCTATTTATTACCAGCATTATACTGCACGTACGTACCAATTTTACAGTCCCTGTAATACTTCTCAATGGGGTAGTCTTTGGTGAAGCCCACCCCTCCCATCCATTCGATGCATTTCGACGTTGTTAACGTTGCCACCTGAAGGAGACAAAAAGAAAACTAGTCAAGCATTTTGGCCCAAATTCAATGATATAAAGTGTTATCGATAGAAAAATAAGTAGCAGAATAATTCTAGAGTATTTTAACAGAAACAGAACTAATACAATGGCACAGTGGAGAGTCAATAATATTTGAAACGCAAACAAAGTTCAAAACTACAGTTCTGATGAGTATGCGGTGTCACTTCTAGGGCCCCCGACCGCTTATTGCCCTTCAAACATTTGCCAAAACAATCGGCCAATTATTTTCCCTTTAAAATGTTATAATCAAATAAAACTGAAGTTTCCGACGCTGGGAAAGTACCCTGAATGCAACATTTTCCTCGCATAACAATTAGCAACTAGCAAGTGTGTAGCGTATGTTAGTAGGGTTATTCTATTGTCCCTAACCGTCTTTTAAGCTGTTTAATGACATCCCAGTTGGCGTTAACTGTAAAAATAATCACATGACAATAAGAATAACATCCACTATTATTTAAATACAAAACATGCATTGTTTTTAAAACATCACTAACCTAACGCTAATGCTAAAAGCGAAGGGAGGATCCTATTCAAATGCTAATGTGACGTTAGCATCGACTTCGGGAGTGATTTTCCTTCAAATAACGAATATCCACACACAAATGCTGTGGGAACACATACCCACAGGCAAGGTAACACTTCGCAAAGGCACAAATTCTTCCCAATGTGTGAAAACATAGTTATTTTAATATAATTATATCGTAACTTTCTTCTGTGCTCACTTTAAGTGTGCACACCATGGATGCACGGCACCACACTGCCCCCAAGAGGCCAAAAACGCACAGGAACAGTCAGTATTTGTTCGTACTGTTTTTTTTTAGTTGCTACTCACCTCTGCTGCAAAGTATTTGGCCATGCAGGCCTCCTTGATGAAGGGTCTGCCGGCTTCCTTCAGACGAGCGGCGTTGTACGTCAGCAAGCGGGCGGCTTCGATCTGTGTCGCTACGTGGGCTATTTGGTGCTGCATGCCCTGCAACGCAAAAGCACAAAAGAAAACGTGTGTATTAATAATGATTGATACATGTGGTATTTTAAAGAACGCGTGTCTATAATGCGATTAAGACAAATGGGAACTGTTTTTAAATTGTGGGGGAAAAATATTGGAAAGGGAAAGAGAAGTATGGTAGGTGTTACTGTTTAATTTACCTGGAAGTCAAAGATGCGTTTTCCAAACTGGATTCTCTGTCTTGTGTAAGGAACCGTGTGGTCAAAGCAGCCTTGTGCTAGCCCCAGCATCTATAACACAATGCATCTTAAATTCTACTCTTTTTATATATTATAAATTATATACAGTATATATATATATATATATATATATATATATATAATTATATTATATTTTTTAGGATAAAACATTTTTTTTTACCTGAGCCGCAATCCCAATCCTGCCTTCATTCAGCATTCCGATAGCGTATTTGTATCCGTGACCAGTTTGGCCCAAGATGTTCTTCTCGGGCACCTGCACAACACAGAGCAAAATGTAGTAGAAGTCCCGAGATTAATTTGCAATCTCGGGTCAGAGTTCGGACCTTGACGTTGTCAAAGTTGAGCTGGCATGTGGAGGACGCGCGCAGCCCGAGCTTGTTTTCCTTCTTGCCGATCTCCAGGCCTTGTGTTTCCCGGTCGACAATGAAGCATGTAATGCCTCTGTAACCCTGTCTTTTGCAAATTATGAAAAGTTGTGAGCAGTAAAGGTCAGGAAACCCTTCCCTACTGGTTTAAACACGATCACAATTACTTTCTGTCGTCTGATTGGTTGGTCAGGGCGAGCCTAGCAAAATATCTGCTGTGATCCGCACACATGAATACTCACGGCTGAAGGGTCGACATTGGCCATCACCAGGAACACGCCGGCATGTTCCGCATTGCTGATCCACATCTTGGATCCGTTGATGACGTAATAGTCCTTGTGCTTTTCCGCACGTGTCTTCAGCGCAAAGGCATCACTGCCCGACTCAGCCTCGGACAGGCAAAAGCTGCCTATCTGTGTGCGAAATGTATCCTTATAGACGTACCTCGGCATGTGCCGGCCTTAGACAAGGTGTTCTCAGATGGAAGTGGCTATTTTGAATGTAAAACATCTCACCATGTCCGTTGATAGCCTGCTGAGGTACTTCTCCTTCTGAGACGCCGTGCCCAGTTGCATAAAGAGGGTGTTGATCAGAGTGTTCTGGATGTCGCACAGCACAGCCACAGAGGGGTCCACTTTCGCCAGCTCCTCGATGACCAGGATGGAGGAGAAGAACGTCGAGCCGGTGCCGCCGTATTCCGCGTCGATCTCGATTCCCATGAGCTGCCCGGGGATGAGATAACAAAAAAAAAAAAGCATCAGCAAACCACATAACTCCTCATTTTGTGAAGATACATGGGAGAGAAAGAAAGGCTCTTACACCCTGCTCAAAGAGAGACTTGATCATTCCTTCATCCATATATGAGAGCTCATCCATCTTCGCAACAAGAGGAGCAATACGTTCTTGTGCATATTTTTTCACTGATTCCCTCATCATGCTCTCCTCCTCTGAATATGACTGCAAGGGAGGGAAATTCACCACTCCAGCCGCCTGAACGGAGTCCACATCTAGGGCAGACTTGGTGGATCTGCTCCTCCATCCTGGCTGGCAACCAACCCACGACCGAGTGAGCTGTCGGCAAGACTGATACAACAGAAAATATCAAATAAAACTCTGACACATTTGCACAATGCAATCATTTGCAAATGTTGAAATAGCTCACACACAAGTTCCGGCTGTCAATTTGTATACCCCAATGCAATAAACAACTGATCGTCACTTAAATAATATCCCACAGTGCATTGCGCCGACAACATTAGGAAAAGCAGCACGACTACAGAGAGCGGACTTAGTGATTTTGTATTTATTATGTAAAATGTAAAATGCAATCTAAACCATATGGTGGTATTATCCAATATTTATTACGTAAGGTCAAACAACCTGAAGTTGTCACGTGACAGGCTACAGAATTTTACGGTACGCCCAATTTGTGTTCCCAATCCCAAACTATCTTTAATTTGTTAATTGATAAATTACCTATGAAGTCCGCCATATAGAAAAATCCATACAAAGTGATTTGGGAGTCGGAATGATACAATGATCCTGAACACAGCCAGTGATTTTCAATGCTAGCTGTTACCAGCCGCCGTTCTAATAAGATTAGTAACGTAGCTGTCGTAAGGACGTGCAGTGCCCCAGACAACATAATAAAAAATACAAAATGAGGCAAATTTAACATGCAATGATGTGATATCACCGTTCACTGGTTTACCTTCGACAAAGTCCTCACCAACACGGCAGCCATGATTTGTTACACAACGTTTACATGCGTACTCGAGGAAGATGTTGCATTTAAAAACATTGGGTATTCCGCAAGCGTTGGCCGTTATTGATGACATGACATGACAAAATATTTTTAATTCGTGGGAATATTTGACAATATTTTTTTCTAAGATATACTCATATGCACGTAGTGTTATAGCATTACGTTGGGGGTGGAATTTGAGATTTGGGTGAACATTCTGTGCGATTATAAAAACTCTTACTGTCATTGAATGCAACACTTCCTAGACTGACTACAATGGCGTGTTGGAAACCAACCAGCATCTGTTAAGCGTTTACCTGCCAACATTATTATAACCGTGTTATTTGAAAATATTTCCAAGTAAACGTTACATTTCAGTAGACGCTAGATGGTGTTTTAACGGACGACACTGTCGTGTTAGGAGCGCTGCTGGGGCTCGAAATGGCGTGCTAACGTTAGCAGAGTTGCTACCATCCGCATCCGTACCGGTTGAAAGTGCTGTTTTAAGCACCTACTGGATTTGACACACACATTCTGTCTCCTTTTGGGAATGTTATTTAGGTCGCAACGCTAAACGAGCACCATGGAAGAAATTAAGACTGAACCTGTGGATTTTGTGAGGGAATTCCAAGAGTATCTAACACAGCAAACGCAGCACGTCAACATGATCTCGGGCTCTATTTGTGAGGAAAAGGATCCAGGTATGGATGTATGCAAAGCAGAAGCTAAATTAACCAGTACCCCACCCCCCCCCCCCCCCACTACTAGTGCCACTTTTGCCCAACTTGTACCACCTGAAATTGATTAATTCCATGTCCTCGATATTCAACAGATATACATGTACTTGTACGCTTTTTGTCTTCACTTGTAAACAATTTAAACACAGTAGTAGAATGATTAAGTTACGCTAGTAGAACAACTGTCTCAAACCAGCAACACATTAGCCTACTAGTTTGACCTAACCTGGATAGCTAGGATATCAATAACTGCTCGAATGACTTTGAATGCTCCATCTTAAGGCCAATGTACAACACTTTTTTCCTCACTAGAAGGGCAACTTTGGTGTACTAGTGGGACTAGTAATAGTAGGAGTTACTATGTTTGTGTTTTCACCATCAGTGGCCCCAAGGAGTGAGCACAATGGTCTGGACCCCCCGTCCGTGGAGGTGAGCCTGCCCGTGGAGGAAGGTTCGGACGTGCAAATGGACGGCCTGGAAAGGACGTGTGATGGCAAATACAAGTGCAGCTTTTGTAGCTACGCCAACAAGGGCATGGCTCGCTTGATAGAACATATCCGCATCCATACAGGTTAGACCACCATAACCCAAAATTCTTTTTTTTCCCTGTGACGAGTACTTTGGTGTAAATGTTCCCTCCCTTGTGTCCTGCAGGAGAAAAGCCGCACCGCTGCCAGCTGTGCCCCTTCGCCTCGGCGTACGAGCGCCACCTGGAGGCCCACATGCGCTCTCACACGGGCGAGAAGCCGTACAAGTGCGACCTGTGCGCCTTCCGCTGCAGCGACCGCAGCAACCTTTCGCACCACCGCCGCCGGCGCCACAAGCAGCTGCCCGCCCGGGCGGCGCGTCCTCCCTTCGTCGGCAAGCGAGGCCTGGCCACCCTACAGAAGCGGAGCGGCTCGCTGGGCTTCGGCAGGCGCCTGCTCCTCAATTTCACCCCGCCGCCCCCGCCGCCGCCGCCCAAATCGGACTACGGCAATAACGTGCCTCACAAGCATCAGCACCATTTGAACATGACCGAGCATAGGAACCCTCCCAGGCTGCTGCAGAGTGACTTCAACAGAGGAGCGAACGCTTTCAACAGCACGCTTGAGCAGCTGGCTTCACTGCAACCGGCCGACCTGCACGCCGAGCCCCCCCACGCACACCCAAACAGTGACGAGAAGCCCATAGTGATACAGGAAGTCACTGGCGCCCGAGTCACGTCGTGCTCCAACGGCGTGCAGACCGTAACGCCTAAAACCGAATACCCCGCCTCGGAACACAGGAGCTCCACGTTGGACGCCCACGATGAGGTTTTGTGCGCGGGCAGTAGCCGGCCTGGCACGCCCCTCGCCGCCGACACGCCGGAATGCGACAAGCCGCAGCGGTGCCCGCATTGCGACATCCACTTCCCCGACAACATCCTGTTCACTATCCACATGGGATGTCATGTGTACGAGCATCCCTTCCGCTGCAACGTCTGCGGCCACACGTGCACTGACAAGTACGACTTTGCATGTCATTTTGCTCAAGGGCAACACAAAAAGTGACGGACTGTATTCGGAATCACTCACAAGCCAATATAGACTACTCACGAAAACTTAACGATAGGGATTTTTCGTATCACTTTTAGACTATTCTTTTTTCTGATTTCTAGTTCTTGATTGCAAAATGGCCACAAGGGGGATGTTGTGAGCACGATACCTTGAAATAAGGCCGGGTATCGACGGTACTCGCCCTAACCTACTTACAGTGTAAGTATATTGAACTCTTGGGCGAAATTTAGGTCTCAACAATTAATCAAATTCAAATTGCAGCGAAGTTGTCAAAGCACAAAGGCTATAACAAAAAAACTCTGCTTCATTTCATGGGTTGGTCTGGTCGGCTTTTGAAAACAAATGTTTTTAGCATATGTATATTTTATTTATTTATTGAGTGTCCAGATATGTTCAATGACTAGAAAGCACAGTCCTCCTGTTTACACGTCATTGTTTCATGAAACTTGAAAAGTTGGAAGTGATAAAGCCACAGATTTGTTTGCATTATTGTTGCAAATGGATTCATGACTTGTGTATGTTTATGCCACACCTGTTTGGTAGAATGTAGTGAAATCGGAGCGAATGCTTAAAAGGCTGCAAGTCAAGAGTTTAATTGAAGTAGATCAATTGTCTTTCATCATAGTTCATGGTTAATTTGCCTTTGTTTTAGTGTAAGCATAATATGTAAGACATCTATGTAAACTATAATAATCTGATATTGTTGTAATTTATTTAGTTTCATTTATAGTTTGTTAAAAAAAATAGCTTAAAAAAATAATCTCAATATTGAAAAGGGGAAAAAAATTGCAATTAGTATTTTTTTGTTCAAAATTAGTCTATACACAATTTGCTTTTCTCTTTCAAGGAACGGAATAGTGTCTTACTCGACAGGTGTCTCATTTAAGCCTCGCAAAGTGGCCATTGATCTTATAGTGTCATCAGCAGGTTGCAACAGAGACTGGAAGAGTCACAGAAAGACATAAAAGTGCACTTTTTTTCCCATTCATCCAAAAATGTCACCCAAATGCCCAATACTGAAACTTTATGTGAGTTTATAGTACGTTTTATAGTGGGTTTGTCATTTATAGTGCTGTAGCAACAACACATGACTTGGGGGTATTTTACTTATTTTGTTTTATATATCTTGGCTGAATTATCTTGATACTAACTGTGCTTGTGTTTTTTTTTTATTTATATCATGTATATACTGTACATTGTAAGACTTATAATGTGCTTTTATTTTTATTTTTACTGTCTACTTGTTTTATAACTGAAGCAGCATACAGTAAAGGTGAAATTCTTCATTTAAATCATTGATTTGAGTTGTAGTGTGTGTTCTGGAAAAATATTCAAATTATTACCTGATAACTATTTTATTTCCAAAATATACAATTCAGTTCATGTACATATAGACAGACAGTCTGTAAAAACAATAATAAATGCTTTTTTTTCTTTTTCTTTTTTAACAGACTCACCGACTAAAAGTGAAAATGGTTCTGGAATACTTTTAACAGAATTTCTTGTCTTTCACTGTCGAAACGTGCTACTGCAGTCTTCACAAGATGATCCACATCGATATCCTCTCCTGGACTAAAATTCTCATCTTGAAGAAAGTGGCTGCGCAGATTTTGGAGGAATTGCGCTTTGGATTCGCTGAGTTGAGTGGCCAAGGACCTCATTTGTTGAGAGGATACACCAGTTTCTGAAATATCAAAAATGGAAGCTTCTGAACAGCTAAAAAGTACATAAGTAGCTAGCTATGCAAAGTTAACAGTGTCGTTGCGCAACCTAGTGGAGAAATTTAAAATAGCATTTTTGTCTTTATTTTTCCCCCCAAACAAAAAAGGCATAAATTGGAAGAAATTTGTTTTTAGCCCATGAGAAGATCTAAAGTACTGTTATAATACACAAAATGTGAACATGTTCAAACTAAAATACTCTAAATCAACATTAACTCTTTGACTGCCAGACGTTTTCAGAAAAGGGATGCCGTGGGTGCCAGCCGATTTAAGCATTTTTGACTGATCTTTCAAGGTCCACAGAAAATTATGTGTTTGGACTATGGAAACACACATACTACCAAATGAAAGATTGGACTCTCATCTTTCATCAGAAAAAAAAGTTTGTTTCTACCTTATTCCGTTTTTCAGTAATCAACTATAGAAAATGGTTAGTTTCACCTCTGTTTTGGAAAAAAACGTCTTTTAACGTCTTTGGCACTCCTCCATAGGATTTTACTAAACGTTATTTAACGTTTTTGGCAGTCAAAGAGTTTAAATAATGTGAACAGCTGACCTCTGGCTTTTTTCATTGCCTCGGAGATGAGACGGCGACAGGCCTGGTCGGCCCGGTGAACCACGCTTGCCGCACATTTTTGACGGTCTGCCTCCTGCAGGATTAAAGTTCACTACTTCACTGTTGCGTTTGAATAAATTCATCATTTCTTAGCTGTCTTTTACAAACTTTTTGTTCTCCATCGTCCTCGACTGGGCTCAAAGGGTCACTCAGTGCGGAGGAGATCAACTCCATCACTTGCTGACTAAAAAAAAAAAAAGTCTTATAAATATCAAGAGGGGAAAAAAATCTCATGTGTTCATCTTACATGTCACACTCTGACAAGTCGTCTGCTGTGTCCACTGTGATGCTCTTTGCCTCCCACGGGTTTTTCTTCGGATTTGGAGACTCCAGACGCTTTGCCATTTCCGCAATCACCTCGGCGGGGACGGGACGAGGGCGAATCTCGTTCCGGCTGATGCACATATCCAAGGGGCACTGCACGTACACCTGGCAAAAGCCCAGTGAATCTGCAACGGTGGCGTGTAGAGATGAATGAATTAACTCATTCACTGCCATTGACGGCTATAGACGTCAAAAATTCATTTGAACTATTTCTATTAGTTTAACTTTTTTTTCACTTTTGTTAACAAGAGTATGAAAACCTAGGAGAAAATTATTGTACATTTAGAACATAAATAAAATTTGTGATTAATCGTGAGTTAACTATTGAAGTCATGCGATTAATTACAATTACAAATTTTAATTGCCTGACCCCCCTAATTTTTAATAATTTAATCGCCTGACGCCCCTAATTTTTAATAATCTTTTCTTAAAAAAATAAAAGGTTATTTAATTTTTTTTTCTAGGTTTTCATACTCTTAACAAAAGTGGAAAAAATGTTAAACTAATAGAAATAGTTTAAATGAATTTATGACGTTTATAGCCGTCAATGGCAGTGAATGAGTTAATAGCATTACCATTCATTTTAGGTCAAGATATCATTAGCTAATTTAGCTTTTTTTTTTGTTTTGTTAATCTGTTCACATCGTTCTAAGCAGTTATGGTATAGAAATGTCAGTAACAATTCAATTTTACTTTTTTACTTCTACTTAAGGAGTGGAATCCATCCATCTAGTTTTTTCCAGTGTTTTCGTTTTTGTTTACACAAGCATCCATACTTCTAGTTAAGTACAGTAAACCACATCCCATTTTTCCCCAAATAGTGTACTGCAAATATGCCTACACTTTCTAGCCAGCTGGAAGACCTCATATCTCATGCTTGGGTAGTAAAAGTTGTCATCCAGAAGAAACAAAAGCGGCTCTGCGTCAGCCTGGACGGGCGTCAGCAGAGTGCGGATGCAGCGATCCCACGCGGGCCCATCGATATTGCTGTTGCCTGAAAGCTCGGGCTCTTTCTCCAGGAAGTCCTCCAGGCACTGCAACACTGCATTTCGATGGAGCTTCCACTCTGTGCGCTGGAAAAGGTAAAAAATGGCCAAATACATTCAGCAGATACTTTATTAGGACAATTACAGAGCTGTTTTTTCAAGTGATTGCTCATTTAATTCTGACAGTATTCTTAATGTAATGTCCTCGCATGTGGGAAAGGAGAGCTAGAGACACCAATGCAGCTTTTTATCACACACAAGCACTACAAGAATACTGACACAGGAGCTGTTGTTGGCCACAGTTTACACCCAAGGCGCTCACGAACAGACCCTCTTAAAGGCACATGTACCCAGACAGTATTGTTTTTATTTAATACCTTTGCTTTCAATTGTTTTTTTTTATTTTTTATGTGGTTAAATGAATGCATTTTCAATGTGTTTACTAGGCATGTTTTAACAAGTTAAAAGTTTAAGAGAGTAAGAACATTTTAAAAATGTACTGTAGTCAATTACAGTATTCACATTCGAACCATTACAAATTAATGGCAAACTCATTCTAGTCTATACGTTGTCAACTCGTGTGTTCCATTATTAGTATCAGTAGATTAAAAAAATGACTTACAAGTAGATATGACGAAAAACACCAACAACAACAACAAGAAAACACAATTTGAAAACTTACACCCTCTTGTGACGTAACCTCCTCGCCTGCCTTCCGGGTATGAAAAGCCTGATCTGAGATCAGCTCGTCGTACTGCACAACAGCGGCTCTCCACCCGCGCTGTCTCGCGGCGAGACTGACGCTGCGGGACAGCGACGACTTCCCCGCAGCGGGAAGACCGCAGAGGACGCATAGACAGGCCCGAGCCCGGTCGACGTGCTCGCGGTCAGCCACTGTTGCCATACGACCGCCACCAAATCGTTTACAGGGATACCGATCATAACGCGGCCATATTTGTTTACCCCAATGCAGTTTACTTCCGCATTCGCAGAAGAACCGCCCACATCCGGTTGCAGACCAGACGATCACTATTTTTAATTTTACATTTCTTGAGCGGCTTACAAGTGTTAATTTGCCCCAGGTTTTCTTCTTTTTTTTGTGTCAGAATGAAGGTTAAGTTATGTTATGCAATAACAGTGATTACAGTGACACGTTGGAAAGGTTTGACCGTGCTTTGAAGCCGCAAATATTTGGTCAAGGTTGCTTTGACTGACCTTTATAACTACATAAGAAAAGAATGTGAAAGTTGGAGAGGGTGCGGCAACACTCTTCAAAGGACCAGTGGAACAGCCAAGATAGAACAGGATATCAGATTTTTTGTGGGATAATAATAAATCTGACATTTTATTTTAAAGCCATATCACTTAAGACTCAGTGGTCAAGCATAAAACAGATTTATTTATTACAATTGACATTTCCTTTAATTCACAAAAGCATTAAAAATTTTGGGAAATTATACAAATATATACAGTATCTGATTACATTCAATTACATACATTCCAATAAATATTAAGCGTGAATACACATGATGGCATACTGGAGCAATCAACTTCAAAGACTTGGGTGCATTATTTGACAGTTTCTCCTCAGTTGTAAATATCTTCTCACATTCAGTACACAAAAATAAAAAAAATCAGTTTCATTGATGTCGGGGGGGAATCGCTTTGGGGACTCCGGGGCCCTGCCTGAGAGCCTGGGGATGTGCAGAGGTAGTGTTGTGATCCGTATTCCAATAATCCAGCTCTCCATACCTGAAACTGAACGCATGTGCAAAAAAGGATTGAGCGTAACAAATGTGAATGATTAATACAATTAATGAGTTCTTACCCAGAAATCGGAGCCGAGGTAGCCGGTGGATATGGAAGCTAAAATGACAGAAAACAACACATTGCAGGAACTGTTTATTACATTGAAGTAATTAGAAAAAACAATTTCCCGCACCAGACTATAGTACATCCTGAATTCTATTTATTGATGGCATTCATCTGTTAAATCCAAACCGGTTTTGCCTGCTGCTGAATACATACATGATCAGATACCCTGGAGCTATCACGACTTGACAATATTTACCCTCTGTGGAGGAACTTCAGTTGGAATATGAGTAGCAGCATGCGTTTCAGTATTTCGGTTTGAATGCCCATTAGCACTTCCATGTCCAGCATTATGTGGCCTGCAAAATCAAATATACTCACTTGCATATTTTCGTCATACTGTATTTTATTTTTTTTTTTTACATCATATAATAAGATTGTGTATACCTGAAACGTCGGGCTTGTTTGAGGCACGGGTTGAGCGCATCTCTCCTGAAGATGAACAGCAGCACCAGGATCAGAACAATCAGTAGAGGAACAACGAGCAGGAAGAAGATCAACAGGCCGTCCCTGAGGGAGTGATCTTGGGGCACAATGGACATTGATGAGGGTCAGCAAAAAAAAGTCACAAAATTGTCATTATTGGCTTGTCATAAATTAAAATAAATTTTATCATTGTTTTGTGAATGCCTTACAACATATTGGGATAAAAATAAAAAATAATCTGGACTGCACCTATTTTAGGGGGACCACTGTCTACGCTGCCGCCTATCCCTGCCCGGTCACAGTTGGGCGGGCTCCACCCATCATCGCAGTGGCAGTGTCCTTGGTCGTTGCATACCTGGAGACATTGAACAACGCATACTGTCAGGTCTTGACAAGATCATGAGAGGTGGGCTGAAAGCGCCGTTCTAACCCCGTGGCTGTTGCACGTCCTCTCGGCATCGCAGTCCAAATTGGGCAGTAGAGCCGAGGCGTTCACGCACTTAAAATCCAGACAGGTCTTGAAAAGAACAAAGCAATGAACCGTGGGTGGAATGTTAACACAACTGGATGACAGCAAGAGCAAGTTTGATTGGCTGGTTACAGTTCTTCTTACTTTTCCTTCAGCGCAAGGACTCCCGGGGTTCACATAGGCGGGATCCAGCACGTCCGTACCCAGGTTGAAGTCAGCGTTGACACACCTGGACCCGTTTATGATCTGAATACTGACATGAGCTCCAGGAGGCGGGTGGTTGACATCCACGTTAGCGCACTGCACCTTCCCGCACATGGCGTCCCTATAATATAAACCCTCATTTGACCTTTTTTCGCCACTCACATTCATATTTCAAGTTTAGACCAGCAGATAAAAAAAAATAACACTCACGCCACAGCACATCTGATATATTCTCCAGTGTTTGTGATCCCGCAGTTCCCGAATAGGTTTCCCTGCACGTTTGCATGCAGAAAACAAACATCTGCTGCTTTCGTTGCTGGATCTGGCAAAATTAGAGAGGGGGGGGGGGGGGGGATCAAAACTGAGAATGAAATCAATTGATGACAAAAGAAACAAGGTAATCATGGCACCACAATTAAGTGGCCTTTATAGAACACAGTAGTACTACTGATGAAAAATGTACCTGGAGCAAAGAGACCTCGACACTGGGAGTCGTACGTTTGGCATCGGCCCTCGTAGCAGTACGCCGCTCCGTTCTGACAGGGCAGGCCGTCCATGATGTAGAAGTCATTGGGGCAGAAGGCGCTGGTGCCGTAACAGAACTCGGGAAGATCGCACGCGTTGACAGATCTCCTGCATGGCGTCCCGGCTACTCTCAGCTAGGAGAAGGACCGTGCGAAAATTGGAATTATAACGCACACCTCCACAAAATGGGGGGGAGAAATCCAGAAGTGGATCAGAACAACGGCGTACACATTTTTAAGATCCCTTTATAAAGTGTATTGGGAACGGGTAAATGTGTGCCCACCTGACAATCGTTGCAGCAGCTCCCTTGAGCACAAGCGGATCCAGAGGTGAGTTTGCAAGTGGCAGCGTCACAGCATTTATTCTTGCATTCCTGTGGAAAATATATTTTGATTTTTGGACTTGATCCGGCCTGTCATGAAATTTAAAAAAACTAATAAAACAGCAAATATTTAAGCCACAAATGCTCATAATAGGTGTACCTAATGAAGTGGCCAACTGACATAGCTGAAGTCATAGTAGTCACTTAATTGACAATAATGAGAAAACATTCATTTTCTATACAACTAATCCTGTTGATGGTAAAATTGGAGTCTGTCCTAGCCACTGATCTGAATATATGACTGGATAGCCGACAGCCCATACACGCTCGTGCAAGCCGTTGAAGTGACAGGGCGGCCATCTTGCGAGCAGACTACTGTAGAAACTAACTCTTTGACTGCCAAAAACGTTAAATAACATTTAGTAAAATCCCATGGAGTGCCAAAGACGTTAAAAGACGTTTTTTTTCAAAACAGAGGTGAAACTAACCATTTTCTATTGTTGATTACTGAAAAACGGAATAAGGTAGAAACAAACTTTTTTTTCTGATGAAAGATGAGAGTCCAATCTTTCATTTGGTAGTATGTGTGTTTCCATAGTCCAAACACATACTTTTCTGTGGACCTTGAAAGATCAGTCCAAAATGCTTAAATCGGTTGGCACCCACGGCATCCCTTTTCTGAAAACGTCTGGCAGTCAAAGAGCTATACTGTAAACGTACAGATGAGACATATACAGCTTGTAGGCAGTTAGTATAGGGCTGGGGGGCGGGGGTGTGGAATTTGTGGCGGGGTAGTCACTATTTTAACAAAAAAATGGACGGTATGTGCTGCTTTGAAGACCCCCTTTTTCTTTTATCGCTCAGTTCCTTAGACCCCAATATTAGATTTGGCAGAGGCATCTTTCAATGAATTACAGTTATAATTCTTAAAAAAAAAAATACAGGTTTCCTCCTGTAGACATCATTAAGCATATAATTTATATATTTTTTTAAGGCAAGTTGTAAAATGTCTGAAGTTCTCTTGTTTATGTGTAACAAATGTAAAATATCAGAAATCATGCGGTTACTGCCAAATACGGTCTCAAATGTTCTCTAATTTCGATACTGTAAATGTATAAGATCGTATGCCAAGAAACGTTTCTCGGGAGGAGCAATATGGCGGCTTCGTAGCTTCAAAAGTCTTGGCCGATTGGCTATCCTGTCATATATTCAGAAAAGTGGTCCTAGCTGATTTCAAGCGAGATATACACCATGGATTGCTCACCAATCAACCGCAGAGCATACAAACTTTCAACATCGCCACTAAGGGGGAAATGAAACCACACTGTTTCTACAGAGGTCAACCACTATCAGTCAGTGGCTTACGAGAATTCTCATGAGAACCGAAAAAACGCTGAGCTTTTACTCACTTGATTTATGATTGCGCACTGATGAGAATCACACCATTTACGTGGAAATTTTTGTCAGCAAATGAAAAAGTTGAAAATGCAAGATTATTTCCTCACCCCCACCCCTTTTTTTTTTTTGAGCCGCTGTCAATCATGGTGTCCCTCAAGGTTCAATGCTTGTCCCCCTTCTTTTCTCCATGTACTTGCTGACACTTAGTGCACCATTTTCTGTTAGTTAAATGTTCTCTTAGGGTCCTTGAAAGGCGCTACAAATCGATCTACTGCCGGGTTTCATAAAATGTGCTACCTCTGGCGTGCCACAGTCACACTCCTCGTCTTCTTCCAACAAGCCGTTGCCACACTTGGCGGTGCCAACCACGTCCGAGAGGGAGGGCTGGTTTATCAGACACACCCCTCTTCCGCTGAGGATGAGTGCTTCAAAATCTTCGCCACTGCAGCGGCTGAAACTTGTGGCGCCGCTAAACAGCGTCGTGGAAAGAGCAGATGTATAAAATGGCACAATTACGTGATGAAATAAAATGATGAAAATTGATTTCTAAGAGATTCTTAACTCTTTGACTGCCAAAAACGTTAAATAACGTTTAGTAAAATCCTATGGAGGAGTGCCAAAGACGTTAAAAGACGTTTTTTTCCAAAACAGGAGGTGAAACTAACCATTTTCTATAGTTGATTACTGAAAAACGGAATAAGGTAGAAACAAACTTTTTTTTCTGATGAAAGATGAGAGTCCAATCTTTCATTTGGTAGTATGTGTGTTTCCATAGTCCAAACACATAATTTTCTGTGGACCTTGAAAGATCAGTCAAAAATGCTTAAATCGGCTGGCACCCACGGCATCCCTTTTCTGAAAACGTCTGGCAGTCAAAGAGTTAATTTTAAAAGGAGTTCCTTGCCTGGTTAAGTAAAGGAATGAATGAAATGCACAAACTCTCGTTTTTTTTTGTTTGTTTTTTTACCTCGCAGTGGCTGCCATAATGCAGCTTTCTCCGTTACAGCTGCAGCGGTTATCGTCGTGACTCATGCCAAGGTTGTGACCAATCTCGTGGGCCACAACACTGGAGGCGAAAACCAGATCATCGTTGCCAAACTGGTAAATCACATTAAGTCAGTCAGCAACGATCAGAAAATGGAAGCAATATTTTACAAATATGTCAAATTGCGAATTGAGTAAAAAAAAAAAAAAAAAAACTGTCTCCCTGTTATGTATTGTGATTTAAAATGTCACTATTGTGTGGCTTTTTAGCTAATAGGGTTAGGTTGTTTTTTTTCCCCCATTCAAAGGCACCCCATTACAGGAGAATGGAAGGAATTTCACAAATCCGCCTCGTCATTGGCGTAATGATGTCTCGGTCAAACTGGTTGGACTCCTCCTCTCTCCTGTGCAACACGTGAGTGTGAGGCCTCCCCATAAATAATAAAAGGAGTATCATTTTTCACACAAGAGATCACGCTCCCCACGTGCGATGCCAGCTGGCATTTGGAGTGAAAGAGGAGTTAAATAAACCATGGTAACTTGTTTGGAGTTGTAAAGGATATTAACTCATTCACTGCCATTGACGGCTATAGACGTCAAAAATTCATTTGAAATATTTCTTAGTTTAAAATTGTTTCCACTTTTCCAAGAGTATGAAAAACTTTTTTTTTTTTTGAAATACAGATATAAAATGTGTGATTAATCGTGAGTTAACTATTGAAGTCATGCGATTAATTACAATAAAAAAATTGAATCGCTTGACACGATTGATTTATTAAAAATTCAGGGCGTCAGGCTATAATTTTTTTTAATCGTAATTAATCACATGACTTCACTAGTTAACTCACAATTAATTACAAATTTTGTATCTGTTCTAAATGTACAAAAAAAAAAAAAAAAGGTTTTCATACTCTTGTTAACAAAAGTAGAATTTTAGATAATAGAAATAGTTCAAATGGATTTTTGACGTCTATAGCCGTCAATGGCAGTGAAGGAGTTAAACCAATCACATATATGTTTAAGATAAAAACACGTTTTGCTTTGTCAACTGAAGATGACATCATGATTGCTCAGGAAACAGGTAACAACCAGTCGTGGCTCGGGCTCAAGGGGGCGGAGTGGAACCGTCACTTGCCTACGATGCAGGTTGGCGTGGGTTCGCGTCCCCACCTGGGAGACCATGTTTGTATGTGTGCGTGTTTGTGTGAGTGAATGCAAAAAAAACACACACACACACAAAAACAGTCATGGCTCAATTTGCTAACGTCACATGTTAAAAAATCCAGAAAACAGGTGAGCTATAATTGGTCGTTACCCGTTTCCTGAACACCTGTGCTGTCATTTTCATTCGACAGCAAGTGGCAAAATGTGTTTTCAAAGGTATTAAATGTGTTGATAAAAGTAGAAATTTTAAAAAAATTTTAATTTTAAAATTATTAAATTAGTCTCTATTTCATTGAGGTCTCATTTGTGAACTGTGGAGCTGTGAAAAAATGGTTTAAAAAAAATAATTAAAAAAAATAAATAAATAAATAAAACTTTGCCTGACTTGCCTCGACTTAAAAAAAAAAAAAAAGTACTTTATAACGCGTGGCGCCACGCATGGTGTCTCGGGTGTGTTAGGCGTAAAATCAGCTATGGTGATGGGATAAGTGTCAAACTAACCACAGTGATTCCTCCAGAGCTGGTGGCCGAGCAGACCGTGCCGACGAAGGCCATCCCCAGCACATTTTCTGGGTACGAATTGGGCCGCCCACTAAAGAAACAAAAACAAAACAACCATCATAACCTGCGGATCGCATGTCTCCTAATCACCTGATCGCTGTGAACTCACACCACGAGCTGACCGATGTCGTGCCGGTTCCTCGGCAACAGGTCAGACTTCCTCCAATTGACAAAGTTGCGCAGTACAGTTCCCGCGGAACCCTCCACTACAAAAGGGTTGGATTGTCTAAAAATCTCCAGGCCCATTAGCACCACGCGGATGTTCAGCTGTTTGTAATACTAGAATGGACCAGAAAGGATATATAAAAACTGAAAAAAAGAAAAATTCTACATTTGTTTTAGATATCTTACCCCATCTAGTAGGTTGGCCATTTCCACCATCTCTTCTCGTATCGCCGTCTCATTTCTTTGCTTGAACTGATACTGTCAATTAAAATGAATACAGTGAACCCCAGCCTATTTGCAGTCTGTTATTCACCTATTGAATTTTTTTTCATGTGTAATGTGCGAGAACCTCGTTTTCTTTACATAAATTTAAACTCACCCTGAGATGATCCACAACTAAAACTAGCTCCACGTATCTGGTCTGAGGTAAATTGCGTTTCTTCTATAGAAATAACAAGAAAAAAAAGTAAACTATGAATCTCCTTGTTAAAGTGCAAATCACATCACACTTGTCCGTGAAAAGTGAGCCGCACCCGCAGCAGAGCTGAGATGGTGTGTCCGGGCTGAAAAGGTTCATGGTTCGGGGTGGCTGTGGCCTCATGAATGACACCGCAGGTGACGGCTTCAGTCTGAATGTCGGCCAGACGGTACAGAATGTGATCATTGGTGGCGGACAGCGGCACAGGCTCGAGTCCATAGCTGTCGTTTGCAAAAAGGATCACACCCCTAGAGAGGAATGATGGGTAAAACCTCAACCAAGAACATTTGTGTATTCAACCCGGCACAATGAACCAATAGATCAACAATCAAGGTCAGTCAACATGTCCAAACCTCAATCCGTAGCACGTGCTGAGGGCCACCACCGAATTTTCATAGCCTTCCACCTCCCCATGATAATAACAATGCACCTGGGTAAAAATGAAAGCAACAATTCAAAACAGCCTGTTAGACAAGTTTATAAAATGAGCGAGGTTCCTGAAAGGAAAACTATTCCCCATCCCGTAGTAACTTACGTGTTTCGGACGTGTGGTTGTGTGATTACCAGTGACGTTAAAAGTATCCCAAAAAAAATCTGGATGTAAGAAGTCTCTGAGAATCAGTAAAGAACATTATGACTCATAACATCGGCAGCATTGAATGAGATTAGGTAAAATAAGAAGTGGCGCAAAACCTGTTTCTCTTAAGATGAAGGATGTGAGATCTGTTTCCTATTTTTAGCGCATACGATTTATCATCCTCGGATTTCTGAAAGTGTTAAAAACAACAACAACATATTTGAAGTCTTAAGACGGGGGGAAACAAATATTTTACCTACTTCTGACCACAACTGCCCGTCACTTGCCTGCGTCGGAAGCAGCTGAGGTTGCACAATAGAATACTTTGTAAGTTTTAACCCATTCGGAATGTCTGGAAGAGAGATGTAGCGAAGGGGAAAAAATATATATGCCATTAATATTTACACATTTCTACTAGCTTAAGGTCGTGTTTTCTCATTTAGCACCGAAAGGTACGCCTCATGCAACATTAAACAAACACGAGTCACGACTCACCTTTGTTGTCTACTCCAGAAATGCAAAAAAGCAATAAAACAGCGACGATGAGGTATTCTTCGACCATGTTCTCACAACACCATATGCTAACTGAACTGAAACGCCAATGGCAATATTTTTAGGTCAGTCTTTCTTAATTAAACTGAGCGTCGAACCTCAGATTCCTTCTACTGGGCATTTGGGCAGGTGCGTCATAGAGGGTGTGGCCAAAGACATCTCTTGCTTCTTCTTTTAATGCTTATTTTCCATTGTATTTTACAACTTCTTCAAACTAAACAAGTTATTATATTTTCAGCCTTTTATTTTGAGTTGAGAAATATCGTATAATAATACTTAAATAATTTACATAAATTAACATTTTCTTCTGTTTACAGTTTTACTGTTGAAAACGTTATTTCTTAAAATTTGAATACAAATATTAAAAAATCTTTTTTAATTTAATTTGAAATGTGTTGTTTTTGCTGCTGAAATACAAATTTGTGATTAGGCGTGTAATTATCGCGACAACATCCGAGATCTGACGTCACGTAACGCGGAAGTTGTACTGTTTGAAGTTCAAAACAAATCAATTTCAGTGATTTTCGCGTTCTTTACGCTTCAATCTAACATTTCTTCTTTTGAACATAAAGCGATGAGTGTTTCATAACGTTTCTAAGGCATGTGTGTCTTTTCAAAATCGGGCGTTCACTGTGTGACTTTGTTTTTAAGATAGCGAGCTAGGTTCGCTAACCTGTCATTAATGTCTCGGCTGTTTACACCAGCTGGATACATTTGCCTAATTCTACAGGCCGAAGACTACTATTGTATTATTTCGTAGACAACATTAACAAAATGTCCGAGTAGCCTAGGAATGCGGCTAACAATTTCGAGAGATTAGATCAGGTCACATAAGCGTTATAAACTGTTCATTTTGTTGGAGACGAAGCAACTGGTCATCGTGAAGTTTCCTTGTGAGTACTTGAGTGGGTCACCGTGTGTTAATTTGCAATGTGTCTATTTACTGTGCTCATCTTTGTTAGTATCTTCCGCTCATTTTTTAGAATGACAGACTTTGAACCTTCAGTAAAGAGAGTCCGGATTGAATCCCCAACTTCTCCATCAGAACCATCTCTCCAAAGTAATTTGATAATTTTTAAAGAATTAACTACTACACTTTGAAAATAAATCCTGTTTTTCTGCTACAGACTCAACATTAGGCATTCGCAACAACAATAATGGGACATTAGAGCAAGAGGAGGACAGCAAAAAAATGAATTCGAGGACAAAGGCTGATACGGATGGTTTGCGAGGCGTCAAGACAAAATCTTCCCATCGCAGGATCATCCCCAGGCAGCAACTGTCCAGAAACACTCTGGAGAGGTGGCTATTGAAGCCCACCCTAAACCCAAGCACTTCTGAAATGATGGTTGATGAAGACCCTGGAAGCCCCCGAGGTCACTCTCACGATGGTCACAATGCTGACTCAGACTCTGATGAAGACACGCAACCTCTATCCCCTCAAGACCTGGATTGCGACGGCCTTGTCCCCGCTCTGTCAGTGGATTCAGAAAGTCAACACATGCTTCAACCTGGCAGTTCAGAGAAACAGGAAGTAGCGTCAGGCTCCACAAGCTCGGGGTGCTTTCTCAAAGCCAAAATAACAGACTTCTTTTCAGGGGCTCCGTCCGCAGGCTCAAGACGAGACACGCATGATAAGTGCTGGAAAACACAGGACACAGATGAGGATGATGAACTTGAAGCCACCTGGCTTGGGACGCCGATTGGCGAGCTGCGAAGGATGCCCCAATGCGGTAGACCACTTCCTCCGCTGAGGAACGTTCCTGGCGTCCACACTGTGATGATAAGGGTTTGAGATGTTACTTCATCACATCATTGATACATGCACTACTCACGCAAAATTCATGATATTCAGCTTCTGGGTGTAACCTAAAATGCTCCATAACTTCCCAAGGATATAAATCAGTTTACCTGAAAGCTTAATATCCCAATTTTTGGGTGAATTGTGTAAATGTTTTTTTTATTAAAAATATGACACTTGTTTCCTTTCCACGATGTTGACAGACAGACTTTCTTGGTCACGCAACTGTTCCGTATCCTGACACTTTTGACGATACGTGGGATGATGTCCATGTCAAAATGCCCTGTTCAAGCAGGAATCTATTTCCTGTGCAAGATGAGGTAACGTAACACTAATCCATTCATCTGTCTGTTTCCTTCAGCGCATTTCCTCATGACAGTCGTGGGTGAGGGTTAAAAAAATCACACCACTGGACAATTTAGAATGTTTAATGATGCTAACAGGCATATTTTTTTCTTGAGTAAATGGAGAAAATCCAAGCAAGTAAGACAAAAACATGCAAACTCCACACTGAAAATCCAGTGCCGACATGTTCTCCTTGTATCGGGTTTTCCCTAGCTTCTTCTCACATTTAAAAATATATAATATAATATGTACTTGATATAATAGTGCACCTATTTAACCATTGTATGTAAAATGGGTTTTGCAAGGCTCTTTTACATGAAATGCATCGTTATTACACACATCTAACAAATCTTCTCTTTTCACAGGAAACACGAGAACTTCAGAACAAGAGTCGATGGGAGTTGATTAAGCAGACTTTGACGAGGAGAATTAGAAGCACTGCTGAGTTGAAGGCAAGTTTCTTTCCCAGGGTGCAGTGTTGTTGTTGTCATTACCACATTATGCCATTAGGTGGCGTCCTTATTCAACAAAACAGACCTACTCGGCATGCCCGACTGAATGGAGTTGGATTTGTTGCAGGGTTACCGAGGTTTTTTTTTCTTTAAATTTGAATTAATTAAAAATAAAACAATTATTTTATGTATTACAGACTGCAATATTGAAATACTGCGCTTCTACTGCCAAGAAGTGGGACTTCACTGCATTACATTTGTACTGCACTAAGGTAAGCCTGTTTGACAGTAAGGGTAAATTGATTGCTTTTGATTCCTATCTTAATCTTGTATGGGAAATGTTAAAAGTAGCAACATTCAAACATATCCACTCCTTCGTCCTTTTAATATTTAACATGTATAAATTAATTTCTGGCCTCTTCTCTTAGATATTACGGGTAAAACTGACCTGAAATAGCACTAGTGTGCACAACAACTCGGGACATGCACAGAACAGGACAGGGTAGACTGAAACACATAAATCCACCCATTTTCTATAACGCCTGTCCTCAGCAAGGCAGTATATTGGGTGCGTTTGATCCATTTTTTACAGTTAAAAGGTAAATGAAATAATCACAAAAGCCCACTCATAGCAGGTTGACCGACATACATGTCAGTGTTTCTCCGAACCCCTCTTAAAGGCCATTCATCATGTGACAGCTTGATGCACCTCTACACCCTCCTCCCCATCTTTGTGTGTGCATCACTGTGTGTAGAGGACCAGTAAGGGCTGCACTGACTGTCTGGCTGTAAAGGTGGTGGGAATATTCCATTTGTTCAGTCAGACAGGCTGCGTGCAGTGACACTAGGTGATCGGAGAAATCTCTCCTGAGCTTGTAAACATGAGAAATCTTAAGAAGTGTTATTTTCTCTAAGGGAGAATCCATTCACTCACACCGGCGCCGCCGCAGCATCAAGAATGCATCACATTTTGTTGCAAAAAAAAAAAAAAAAAGAAGAAGCATGAATTGTTTTTTTCCTCCACGTGGATGCGGTGATGAAAAATGTGTTGCTGTCAATCTGGGGGAGGGAAAAAACCCAACTGTAATGGATTTCGCATGAGAAGAATGTTGCCACCCTTTACAAGCAAAGTGGGTGTGTAGAGCAATAATTTAATCTGCCCAAAAGGTCACGTTTGGTAACTTGTCAGGAAGGAAAATGGCTGACATTAGGAAACGCTTTACCCCGCCCCCTTTTTAGTGTCGAATCAATCGGGCGTCACATGCGTGTCATAAATCATGTAAGAATGGGGCATAAAATCCCGAGTGTTGACAGCTTTTTGAGCTATGCAAAATTAGCAAATGTTTATTGATTTTTGATACCATCTCTTTTGCTTCATTGATGACATTTCATATACATAGTACTATGTAGACTTAGTTAGGCTATGGCTCGAGTTGGGTTTTTATCAACGCTTTCATGACTGTTACAGACTAGATTATCTAAAAACATGACCACTAGCTTTTCATCATCATCACCACCTTTAATGTAACCTGTACAACCTAACTCGAGAAAAATCTCCTAAACGCATGCGGGAAAATGTGTTATGGTCTTGTTTAAACCTAAGTCAAACTTTTTTACAAAGCATGGCAGACACTGAACAGCCTACTAGAACATCTGAAATCGATTTGAGGTTAGTCAGAGGCATTAACTCTGGCATTTATTTTTTACTTTCCCTCAAAGATTTCAGTTTTATTGTAATTGGACTTTTACTTATGTGGGCACATAGGTTTTTGAAAACATTTATCTTGTTCTCATATTTTTCGATCACAAAACATTTTAACATGGGTGTGTTGACTTTTTATACCCACTGTAGTTTGAGCATTGGCCGGGACTGGGCAGATGAGTTTGACATGGCAGCACTATAGAGGCTCTAATCTGACCTAAAAAATAATAGGGATGGGCGAGTATTGGTACCAGGCCGAACTTCCAATGGTATTGGTATCGTGATGGTGGCCATTTTATGATCAGGAACTAGAAATTTGAAATAAGAAGAATAGAACATTTCCATTAAGTTCATGCAATTTTAATGTCTTTTTTTTTTTTATTAAAATGTTTATTACCTGTTATTGTTTTTTTTTGTAGTTGGGGTGGGGTTATTATTTATCAAAAGTACGAGTGGTATCAGTACTTGGTATTGGTGACTACTCGAGTACTCGTACTGGTATCGGTCTGAAAAAAAGTGGTATCGACCATTCCTAAAAAAAAAAATACTATGCAAAATGGAAGCAGTGCAGTTAACAGAAACACTATGCACAAAGAGAATAGTGTGTCAGGAATAAATAAACACAATTTCATGGAGGCCTTGCTGTCTCTGACTGCTACCTCTGACGGTTAATTACTTCATTTCCTTATCGATTTGATAAAAATGTACAAGGTTTATTGCAATCTCTATTGGTATAATCATTACATACGTTTAAGTTTAACTCTTTGACTGCCAGACGTTTTCAGAAAAGGGATGCCGTGGGTGCCAGCCGATTTTAAGCATTTTGACTGATCTTTCAAGGTCCATAGAAAATTATGTGTTTGGACTATGGAAACACACATACTACCAAATGAAAGATTGGACTCTCACCTTTCATCAGAAAAAAAAGTTTGTTTCTACCTTATTCCGTTTTTCAGTAATCAACAATAGAAAATGGTTAGTTTCACCTCTGTTTTGAAACAAACGTCTTTTAACGTCTTTGGCACTCCTCCATAGGATTTTACTAAACGTTATTTAACGTTTTTGGCAGTCAAAGAGATAATCAGGAAGCGTTTTCAATCAATATTTCTTTCTCAGACTACAGGAGACAGGGAAGCGGGATACATTTGAGTGTCAGAGGGAAGTCGACATGAGTGGCACGGAGTGACGGGCCCGGCGCCTCCCTTGAATATTCATCTCGGCGCGCACACTCTTCACGCATAACAAAAGCTGTTGACGGACAGTTTTCCTCGGGCCGTATTTACGAGCGTGCGTATGCGTGTGTGTGTGTGTGTGTGTTTATTTGCGCAGGCAGCCAAGCAGATTGTTTTACTGCTCGAACCGGTGGGGAATAGAAACAGGAGGCGCGCGCACACACTCACGCGCACGCAACCCTCTTGACTATGTTGTCAGTTTGGCGTGATGTACAGGCCCGAATCAAGCGGCGTGCAGTTAGTTCAGCTGATTTGATGCACAGCCTGGCACTGATTTTAAAAAGGGCTCGGCTCCATCCACCGGCTCGTCCTGGCCAAGCGCCTTCATTCATCACACCAAGCCCATTACTTAGAGCAGTGTTTAGTCAGGCTTCCTTTGCCATAGTACAAATGTCCCGGGCTCCTCGGCCTGGCAAGTCCTCCACTACCCTTGGCCATTTGCATACCCCCCCCACATCCTCCCCCACCACCACCACCACCACCACTCCGAAGAGTGTTTAATGACTTGGCTCGGCATAGCACTACTGATGAGATGGCTCCATGATTGATCTTTTTGACATTTGTGTGGGTGTAAACATGCCATATGTTTAATAAGACATGTCCTCTTATTTGGCTATCAGTTGTTGGTTTTGATATGATCTCGAAACTTATGAAGCCATCCTCGTGTTTTTTGGTCTTGTTCGCTTAAAATGCAAAGGATTGATTTCAATTTTACTGAATTGTCGCCTTGTTAGATGCAATGAGACCTTGACTTTAAGAGTTTCTATTCAGCATCTTTGCCAACAAATTCAAGCAAAAGCTTAATGAGAACTAGAATTGTAAAGCAGCTATCAAATAAAGGGCCTTATAGACCCGTTAATATATATTTGCTTGAGATTTTTTAATTCAGTAAATGTGATCCTCTAATGCTGCAAATTCAACAAATAACTAACAATTTTCATTTCTTTCCAGTCAGTAAAATGCCTTGAAACGTGCGTAAATAATTTGGAACAGTGCATTTTAATTTATTTTTTTAAAATACTGTTATCTTTCTGATTTTGGTTAAAAACAAAGAAACTTGGAATTATATTTATAACTTGAAGTTTATGTTGTCGTTAAATAATTTGCACAATTTAGAATGCATTGTACTGTACATAGCAAATATAATTCTGTTCATAGCCTCATAGTGCTACTGTAAAAAGGACAGTAATCGTATGTGTGGACCTGTGTAAATACTGTATTTGTAAACTTGATCTTAAATTCTTGGATTAAACCTTTTTAACTCATTCACTCCAGGCCATTTTCACCGAAGCAACCCCCTTCGCTCCCGGCTGTTTTACTGGATTTTGACTGATTTTGCAAGGCCCACAAAATATTGTGTTCTATTGCTATAAAAACATGGAACCTACCAAAAGAAAGATTAGTCTCCTCTTTCATCAGGAAAAAAAAGTATATTTCTATCTGTTTCCATTTTGCAGCAATTAGCATTAGAATATAGCTAAGTTTCGTCCTTATTCACAAATCTATTTAAAACACTGGGGATCCCGTATACTCTGCTGCCACTTGCTGGCCATTTTTTGTAACAACTACCATTGCTTTAAGTGACCTCTTCGGGTCCGAGGCTGCATCAAAGCCCTCTCTGCTCTAGCATAAAAAAAACGTATAAATAAGTCTTTGGGAGCATGACATTATTTAAAATAGAACGTTTTTATACGTTTTTGGGAGCAAATGAGTTAAGAAGGTGCGCAAAACCAGCTATAACCTTTTTGTAAAAATAAACATGTCCTCCCAAACTTGCTCATCATGTCACATGCAGTTTAGTGGCAAAGCAACAAACATAAACAGATATTCTCTCTTTTGCTCTCTCGCTCTCCAAGGTCCTGGAGCCTGCCGCTGCGGAACATCTGTTTGGCTCCCTGCTGCCAAAGCTGGTGCAATTAGCGCTGAGGGCGTCGGAGCTGTGCACCAAGGTAACAGCCATCGCTAACCAGCGAATTCACTTGACCGCGAAAGAGCCGACGTCCATGCGCCGCAATGGCCGCGGGTTGACCCCGGTGTGGTCACTCACACACACAACATGATAGAAGATCCCAAACAGCAGTCAAAGTGTGAGGTCAAGGAGCCTCGCTATTGACAATCCCATGTTAATGCTCTTTATGGGTATTATGGTCCAGTTTTTGTGCATGTGAGGGGATTTCAAGCTAATAATTCCTTAATTAAATTTACATAAATGTGTTTCTATCTGGGTTGATTAAACATTAAATATATCATCAAATAGCCCCTTTTACACTGACAGTAAATTATAGCATTTTCTATTTCCCCCCCTAGTTGTTGCTCTTCTGTATAAACAGCATCAATGTAGAAGGACATACCAAGGGTTTAGTTTCGAATTCTGTTCTGTCCTGATTTGTGAACGCAATTGTTGCTGTTCGACTAGTGTTTAGTTCATGGTTCATTTGCATGTATTTTAGCATTAATATTCCTGTAAACTAAAATGTTTATGTATAATAAATCTGATATTGTTTATTATTGATGATAATTTTTTTTTAGTTAGATGACTTTCAAAATTGTTCACGATTATAATGTGTTTCAAGTTAATGTACAAAATGGGTTCATATTGCCACTGTAGAAACGGAACTTGACCCCCTGATTTTGCATTATCTCTGAAAGAGGCTTGTCTGTCTGCCTAAAGATCGGAAAACAACAGAATTCCTTCCACAGCTCTCCTTTACTCTCTATATTTAATGCCCTTGATTGTAGCCATGATTCAAGAGGCGGGCCAAAGTGGCGCCAAATTAGTACTCTTACGCGACATCCTTCAACATCTCATTTGGCAAATGGACTAAACAAATGATTTTGACCTTCCTCTGCGGTCGTGCCGCTCTGCTTCTTCTTTTTCCAGCCCATACCGCTCCTCAAGAGGGGCACCAGTCACTCCATCAGCATGTCGCAGGAGCAGGTGGCCTGCCTGCTCGCCAACGCCTTCTTCTGCACCTTCCCGCGGCGCAACTCGAGACGCAGCGAGTACGGCAACTACCCGGATATCAACTTCTTTAGGTAACGCTCAAGCCTAATTGCGGGCTGAAAGATGTCAAGCAAAATAAGTCCGTAGATCGCCGCGCAGACATCCCACCACCACCACCCCCCAATCTCTTTTGGCATTGCGGTGTAATTACCTAAATGGAGGGGAAAATTCGATTTGCATCGAGTCAGACGGAGAATGCCATTGGCGGTTTGGTAGAAGCCTGTGTCAGTGTGCAGTGGCATCGCTAGTTCATTTACATCAAGGTTTTGTGTCGGTGATATGCAAGCAAAAAAAGCCTGTGCTTCTTAATTGAGCTGACTTTATTTTTTTAATGCGTTGATATTTTGTATTACTAGAGGACACGGAATAAAATGTAACTGATATCATGTTTAGCATTAAACTTGATTAATTTAGACACAAAATGTTTATTAACATTTTAACTCTTTGACTGCCAAAAACGTTAAATAACGTTTAGTAAAATCCTATGGAGGAGTGCCAAAGACGTTAAAAGACGTTTGTTTCAAAACAGAGGTGAAACTAACCATTTTCTATTGTTGATTACTGAAAAACGGAATAAGGTAGAAACAAACTTTTTTTTTCTGATGAAAGATGAGAGTTCAATCTTTCATTTGGTAGTATGTGTGTTTCCATAGTCCAAACACATAATTTTCTGTGGACCTTGAAAGATCAGTCAAAATGCTTAAATCGGCTGGCACCCACGGCATCTCTTTTCTGAAAACGTCTGGCAGTCAAAGAGTTAAAGATGACTCATAAATGATAGTGTCTGAAGTATTTTAGTTTAATTGGAGTTCCAATACCAATACACGTTTATATCAAATCGCCTTTCCCCATTGAAATGAATGGAAATGCCATTAATATGTTCCAGCCCCCCACACACACTAAAAAAACTCAAATTGTTCTTAATATGTTTTTAATAAAAAAAAGTAGCTCTTGTATTGCATTCTATTTTATAGAAGCATACATCAATGGCATGATTTAAAGGAATGCAAAGGAACTCAACACTTTTTGCTTTAATTGTGCTGCTCCTTCTGGGGTACATGCAGTAATATTCATTCTTTGCACTGATATTCTATAACTAGTGTATTGTGTTTCCTATTATGTATTAGCATTAAACAGTTAAGTTCATTAAGTACATTAAGTTCAGTGCCACCCATATAGCTCTCAGCTTGTATCTTATAGAGCATTTACAGCTCTCTGGTTATCATCACACTTGTACCCATTGTTATCTCATTATAAAAAAAAACTTACAAGTGTGTTTTTTTTTGTTTTGTTTTTATTCATTGAGCTGCAGTCATGTGCAATAATGGCTTTGCTTGACTTTTGAGGCATATTTTTTCCAGGGAATTTTGGTTGAACTCCAAATTGTACAACTTTTGTGGTTCCATTCTATATTATATAATCCTGTATGGATTCTCCCATAGACCATATTGCCTTCCTTCATCACTTAAAAGCCTGCTCTCGCCAGCAAGGCAAGTCAAAGACACTTTACCCTCAAGGAGTGTACGACGCAAGATTGTTGCTACCGGCCTCCAATGGAAACACAAAATGAGACTCTGAAGAATGAGATTGTCGCTCCCCCGAGGGGCTTTCAGAGCATCAAGCTTTTGTCATTTCATTCCCCTCTCGCCACATGAAAATTCTTACAACACGCTCAGGACTGGAGTGCGACGGCGTTTTTTAATGTGCATTCAAAACTTTGCCACTAGCAGCAATGCGTACATTAGTTGTCAGGAAAGCGAGGTTGACCTCACGCTTCCTTGCTTTAAAAGCAACACAGGACGTCTTAATGTATCCCCAAGGAGGAGGAGGCCCAAGCTCCTGCTTTGCTTTTTTTTCCCCTTGTGTGTGTGTGTGTGTGTGTGTGTGTGTGTGTGTGTGTGTGAGAGAGTGCTACAAAGTGGCACAAGTGATGGCAAGCCTGAGGCAACGCCATTGTGCCCACAGCAGAGATCCTACATAATCGGCAAGTGACTGAAAAGGAGGCTGAGTGAGGGCTCAACTAATTCATATCAAACGCTGAAGCATGACTGAACTCACGTGGACGACTCCCGTCCCTGTCACACTTTAATCTCCATTTAGTATGTGGATTTGTGATGTCACAAACAACCCCCTTGCTTAAAAAAAAAAACATGCTTTTTGTTTTAAGAAATGAACGTAAAGTCGAATGAAATTCAATGCAAAAACTATGTCAAAGATGATAAAGTTCACTTTTGATTGACACTGTCAGATAGTTCACCCTGTGGTGTACATGCTCTTGTAACTAATTGAAGTGCATAATACCTTACAAAATGAAACCAATGCATTTAACCCTTTGACTGCCAGACGTTTTCAGAAAAGGGATGCCGTGGGTGCCAGCCGATTTTAAGCATTTTGACTGATCTTTCAAGGTCCATAGAAAATGATGTGTTTGGACTATGGAAACACACATACTACCAAATGAAAGATTGGACTCTCACCTTTCATCAGAAAAAAAAGTTTGTTTCTACCTTATTCCTTTTTTCAGTAATCAACAATAGAAAATGGTTAGTTTCACCTCTGTTTTGAAACAAACGTCTTTTAACGTCTTTGGCACTCCTCCATAGGATTTTACTAAACGTTATTTAACGTTTTTGGCAGTCAAAGAGTTAAATATACTCTTAATAATTACATGTAGAACAAATAAATACTTCATTAAATCTAACGTGTCGTCTTTTTGCCTCCAGGCTGTTTGAAGGATCGTCATCCAGGAAGATTGAGAAATTAAAAACTCTAATGTGCTACTTCAAAAGTGTCACTGAGCATAGTAAGTTTTGATTTTATTTCTACTACTAATATGCTTAACAGTACACGAAGACAAACATATTCCCTCCATTTTTTGCTTTTAAGAGCCGACTGGTCTGGTGACGTTTACACGAAAAAACCTGGATAATCTTCCAGATTGGGAAAGGTGAAGTTAATTGATTTTGATCATTTAAATAAAAGTTTCTGATGCAATTATTATTATTATTTTTTTTAGCTCAGAGACTCTGCTCACAAAGCTGTACATTGCATCTGAAGGGACCATTGAAGATGATGGTTATGGAATGCTTCAGGTAAGATGGAGGCGTAGTATGGAACCGTGATTCTCAAGGTGTGGTGCGCGGGAGAAGAATCACTAAATTAGGTGTTGAAACTTGTCTAATCCAGCAATTTAGAGTTTCCCAGTATTACAATAGTTTCTGCACTATAAGCCGCTACTTTTTTCACTTGCATTCGACCCTGCGGCTAATACAAAGGTGCGGCTTATCCATCAGATCACAAGGGGGAACACTATAAAGGAAGCGCAAGAGCGTCAGGCAGTGCAGTAAGAGAGAGAACGAGAGTGAGACAATTTGCGTCCTCATTATGGGAAAGAAAGTAGCTGGAACCCGGTGCAGTAACATTAAAACACCTGCGGTTTACAGTTGGGTGCGGCTTATATGTGTAACAAACTCGACTATTCCCCAAATTTAGCTAGCGCGGCTTATAGTCAGGTGCGTCTTATAGTCCAGAATTACTGTAATGTTAAAACTGCATATAGTTACAGTGTCTTGCGATAATATAAAATATACTTTTTAGTGGGTGTGAACCAGAAAATCGTTCTTTGGTTAAAAGTTGCGAGTGTATCGAAATGAACCAAATCGAATCGTTCCACTTTGAAATACGGAACATTTTAGAATTGTCCCCCTTCCTTTTAGGAATGAACAACAACGCTTGTCTTTAACACTTTTTTGGGAAGACTAACACGGCACGTTTGCGGGATCTCTGTCGCTAAATTCTGTAGCTCTTCATCCAAAATGCTTACCACTGCTGAAAAGGCGTACGAGAGGGTGCGCAGGGACCGGGGTCGCGGCCTCATAGCCCGCCCCGCTTTCCACATCAGCCGCACTTCCTGCTCTCTTGTCAGAATGGCCCGTTTTGCCTTTCACCTTTTGTTTGCCTTCAGTCGCCACCAGCTGACAGCTGACGAGCGCTCATGACCAGCCCTCGGGAACGCCGCGGCCCGGATTGATGTCCGCTCCACCGAGGTGGGGGGGGCGGGGGCGGCTGGTGTGCTGACAGCCTGTCAAGTAGACTTTGGCGGCCTGGCTGATTGTCCTCAGAGTTGAGTGACCAGTTTGGGGACATCCGCCCCGAAACGTCTTCCTTCCAGGGGTTGTGACGGGGGGTTGCTCGTGGCTGTCTGCAGGCCAATGAGCAACAACTGACAGTCTTCAAATTGAGAATCATATCTTCCGCATGGCTGATTTCAGACTTTTATATGTCTGAGCAGAAACAAGGGACCCTCGAGCTGGTCCTACTTGAAACACTGCAAAAGATGTCAAATGCTCCACTCAGCAGGGGGTTTCTTAGGACCTAAGGACTCAAGTCCTTTCCCTGGGGTCAACAGATTTAGGAGTCAACCTCCGAAATTTGAGGTTTTGTCACAAAGTGGTCAATGTAATACACTAAAGAAAAATAAATTCTTCCATTTTGGGTTTCAGGTCGATTTTGCCAATCAGTTCGTGGGAGGAGGAGTCACCAGTTCAGGCCTCGTTCAAGAGGAGATCCGTTTCCTCATCAACCCCGAGCTTATCGTGTCTCGCCTCTTTACTGAAGCTCTGGATCATGACGAGTGTTTGATCATCACAGGTGAGAAATTGCAGTTTTTCAAAATGACAGTTTTTCCAAATGACAGTTTTTCAAAATGACAGTTTTTCAGAATTACAGTTTTTCAAAATTACAGTTTTTCAGAATTACAGTTTTTCAAAATTACAGTTTAATCATACGGCTGATGACGGAAGAAAGTCATCCAGGTCTTCTGATGACCCCATCTTGCCTCAACTAGGGCTTCAATAATGATGGTGGCAAATGCTCAGTTTTCTTGTCACACGCCTACTCTTGATTGTGAGCCCGGTTGGTGGGGCGGAGATCGAGCTTGCCTGATTGTTGGGCTGAGTAATTCCCACTGAATGTCCTTCAGGAGTGAGTGGCAGCAACATGGCAAGCAAGGTTTGGGACAAATCGACATCAGCCGAAAACGAGCGTGAGAATCAGGGAGTCCCAGCACGAGATCATCACCCCCCTGCTGAGACTCCCATTTTTTTTTTGTTTACTCTCGCGGCTGCTTGATTACGTCAATGAAAATCAATATTTTATTTGTCAATCTAGAAGAAAACTGTACAAAAACAATCGTGCTACTGTGATGAATGACGTGTTTTCGTCAAATAGTGTGTCAACAGTTACAACAATTTAAAACCCAAGTCACAGAAAAGAGGAGTGAAAGGAATTGCAGATGACTTTAAGATCCTATGGGCGGGTCCCAAACAGGAAGTAAGAAGTAGAGGCCCTCATGCTCACATTAACCAATTAATTTATAAGCCAAGTCCAAACAAAAGGAATAATAGTGTCGACTGAGGGGATGGAATCATTATTTTACGATCCCGATGTTGAGTGTAAGCACCAGAGGCGTCACCGTCTCAGTAACCATTCAAGCCACGCCGTTTCCCCTCAAGAAGTCACCTTCTCATTTCTCCTGCCCGCAGTTGCTCTCTTGCCTCCACTTAACATGATTACAGGAGCCCGGAATTAAATATATCTGGAAGACCTGCCCAAGACCCGCTCCGCTAATGCACTCTCCCATTCCATCATTTTTATTAAACCCCGCCTCGTATCTCTCTCTTGTCCCTGTTACGGCATGCGAGCTGTAGCTACATTGTGGCCGTGCAGTAAATCATATTATTCTGTGATGCTTTTTGGCACACATGGAGGGACGGAGGGAATGTAATGGATCTTACAGCCACGATGAAATCTGCAAAAGTGCTCGGGGCCTAATTGAATTGATTGTTAAGTTTATTGGCTGACATCGGGACGGTCAAACATTTGCTGCAAGAAGCACCAAGGAGAAGCAGAAAATGACACAGGATTGATACAGTGGGGTAAAATGCTTACAATTTTAGTTGACTGTAAATTGACTTTTTAGGGTGCATTTCTTCTTCTTCACTTATATTAGATGACTGTATTATACTGCATCCTGGTGGCCAAGGCGGGCACAGCAGAAGGAGCAGCACAGATCAATCGCAACACAAACTGTTTAATACGATACGTTTTTATAAAGTATTATATCATAGAGTGATATTTTTCTTTGTTAAAAAAAAAAACAAACAAACCCAAAAATGACTATTATAAGGGGACAATGTACTGGCTTGAACTTGTCATCCTTCCTTGTCGTTTTACTGCCTCGTGGCTTACGCCAGGTATTTTGCGGGCCACGCTAAGTAATATAGCCGGCCGAAACTGTCCCGCAGGCCCCCGTGCTCGAGAGATTCGCTCCCCCTTCCCCGCCGCGCTCTTCTTCCAGACCAACACTGCTAATCACTTGGTTTATCCACTGCGGTGTGCGGAGCGTCTCAGCGAGTGCTCTCGACAGCCAGCCTCCTAATGAGCTCTAATGAGAACCTCAGCCCTTATGTTTTAACCATGACCGCTTCAAGATAACATTTCTATTTTGTCCATCATCTTTATTACTCAGGTGAATGTGGGGTGTGTTGCCAAGCATTTAAAAAAAAAAAAAAAAAAAACCTTATTATTAACACGTCTGCTTTTACTTTGCAGGGACACAGCAGTACAGTAAATACACAGGTTACGCACAGACATACAAATTTGGCGGAAGCCATCAGGACACCATTCCCAGGTAATTAACCAAACTCCACTTCATCTAAAGACACCTAAAAACTATTTTTTAGCCCTTGCATCGCAGGCTGTGTTTGATATGCTAGCAATGTAGAAACATTTATGTGATTTAGGTCCGCCCGCTTGACCTTGGCGCAAAATGAAATGCATCAACAAGTGTGTGAATGGGGTTAGAAAAGATTTATGGCATAGAGTCAAACCTTTCTCTTTACTTTATGACTGTAGTGTGCATATATATACCCCCCCCCCAAAAAAAAATTTAATCCGTCATGCTTCTTGTTTTCGAAAACTGAAAACTGGTTTTATGTACGCTAAATCACAACCAATTTTGGGGGGGTTTCTACTAGACATTGTATGGCATGGTAATTTCTCATGTGCTGTCATATGCTACACAGCTTGATGAGAACGCTAAATTTGTTTTTTTTTTGCCACGAAGGTCATCTTTATAACACTAGTAGATATTTTGCCAAAATTGCCATTATTTCCAAACAGCTAAATTCATTATTATAATTCATTATTTGATAAATTTCCTTCATGTAATTATTATTATTTATAATTATGTAATTATTTTTTTTTACTAAATACTGTATTGGGCAGCACGGTGGCTGACTGGTTAGCACGTCCGCCTCCCAGTGCAGAGGACGTGAGATCGAGTCCAGGCTTCGGCCTTCCTGGGTGGAGTTTGCATGTTCTCCCCGTGCTTGCGTGGGTTTTCACCGGGTACTCCGGTTTCCTCCCACATTCCAAAGACATGCATGGCAGGTTAATTGAACACTCCAAATTGTCCATAGGTGTGATTGTGAGTATGGTTGTTTGTCTCTGTGTGCCCTGCGATTGGCTGGCAACCAGTTCAGGGTGTACCCCGCCTACTGCCCGAAGCCAGCTGGGATAGGCTCCAGCACCCCCCGTGACCCTTGTGAGGAAAAGTGGTCAAGAAAATGGATGGATGGATGGATGGAAATACTGTATTGTACAAAAAAGGAGCCACAATACAAAAAAGTTAGATTCCTTCATATTTTTTTGATAGTATATATATATATATTTTTTTTAAATATATAAGCAATTTCTAAACTAGCCGGCAATAATTTTTGCCCCTTTTGCTACATTTGTGTTTTTATGATGTAACAAAACATTAATTTCAGAGACGACTGGCAAAGAAGATGTACGGAGATCGTGGCAATCGACGCTATGCCGTTCAGGCACTACCTGCAACAGTTTCATCCAGACGGAATTGACCGCGAGCTCAATAAGGTTCTCTTTTTTTTTTTTTTTCATTCTATTTGTACCAGTACTTCACGACATAAGCGTCATAGTTATAAAGTGGTGTTGTTGAACCTTCCATCCCCACCCCCAAATGATGCATGGTAGCATCAACTCATTGGTTCATGTTTATGATTCTCACTGCTTCTCAATGTAAATATTTGAGAAGGACATGCATGTGTTGCAAACAGATGGGACTGTGACATGTTTGCAGAATATACTGCAGTATATCTCTGAGCCTTCATATATTTAAGGTAATTCATCTAAATGTATGCATTTTGAAATTTCAAAAATGAAGCCGCGAATGCAACGGTCTTCCCAGGTAAAGATATCCATTTTTTTTACGGGAAATGAAGACATTGGCAATTTCAAGGCTGCCGTCAGACGGCTTGGGGAAATTGTTTGACAGCTCTGACAAGGGTGTGAGGAATGCACCAACGTAAGGATCAATCCCTTTTGGAATACTGTACTTTCCAGATAAATGCCTGCTGGATTTATGAGCGGTCAAAGGGGTGGGGGCGGTCCATGTTGTCTATTTACTTAAAAGTCCGGTGGGAGAACGAATGTGCTGAGGTCAGCCTGCTATTAGCAACGGGCTGCGCGACCCACTCATGGCGCTGTCATCCGTGGCTGTGGAAGTGTAATGACATACGGTTGATATATGATATAAATGTATGTAAAGCCAGGCTGACTAAACCTGTATGTGCTCATGCATTGAATGACTTGTCAAGCGCAAGCCTTCAGGCAAATAGAATGACTTTTTAGAATTGCTGCGTTCCATAGTCCATTTGCATTGCATTGTGTGGAAGTGTTATGTTCTAATAAAGCCTCCCTATGACCTGTGACTGTACGGTGACCCCAAAAATGACTGGAGCTTCAACGATCTGACCGCGCTTTTAAGTACAATATCGAAATGTCATTTAAAGTGATGTTTATGAGTTTTATGAAAATAATATAGAGAACTATAGAGTATGGCAAAATATATTGTAGCACTTACTAAATTATCATAGGAACATATTGCATCTGATGCTCAAGGCATATTACAAATAAGGCTGCTTGATTATAAAGAAACTATTAATCACGCTTATTTTGGTAATAACTGAAATTTTGATTATTTTTTTGGTACTAAACAAGAAAATGTGTAAAAGTAAAAAAAAATAGTAAGACAAATACAGTTATTTGAAACACTATTATGCAAGTTCCTTTTGGATGAAACAAAATTTATTAAATTAGTTATTTCAAAATTAAAAAAAGTTGCAAATTTATAAATGTATAAATTAGTATTAATAATATATATATATATATATATATATATATATATATATATATATATATATATATATATAATTTTTTTGTTATTTTTATTATTATTATTTTTTTTTTACAATTATGCTGATTTTGTAATTGTGGAGTGTAATAATTGAAATTGTAATTGAATTTCGATTAATTGCACGGCCATAATTACAAATATAACTTTCCTCCCAAGAATTTAGTTTGATTTGACAAAAAAAAAAAAAATAGAATTGTGTGTATTTTCTACTGTATTTAATATCGTTAGCCTAAAAACATATTTGCCATTTTTTAACCTAAAAAAAACCCCCAAGACATTCAGCTAGCAAGAATTCTCATGACCTGGATAGATGAGAATCTACACAAACATAAATTGTGAAAATAAATTAAGAATGACTCACGATGTGGTGACTCACAGCAATAAATGTTTGGGACAACATTTCATATTTTACTCAACACATTAAATTGTGTATTTTTTCTTTAACCCTTTGTCTCTGCTCCAGGCTTATTGCGGCTTTGCCCGCCCCGGCGAACACAGCGACAACCTTTCCTCGGTGGCCACAGGAAACTGGGGCTGCGGGGTTTTTGGAGGCGACGCACGTCTTAAAGGCAAGTGGTGATGCAACGCGGCTCAAATTCTGTCCTCGCCGATCGTCTTCCTGCATAGAAGGCAATAAATGTCAGGATGAGCGGCTCCGGCGCCGGGAGTGCGGTCATTTGTCTTGCGGGAATACATTCATTTACTTATGGCCTATTCGCCGCCTTCCTCCTATTGATCAAGTGACAAAGCTAATACGGTTCATTAATAGTGAAATTGATCGCTAGTACTAGTCCATCAATCTGCTGCTTTTCTCTTCTGCCTCAGCTTTCCGCCATGAGGAGAGTTGATGCTGCAAAAAGCTGCACACCTCCATGCATATTTGTTAATTATGTGGAGTGACGTGCAGGCCTCCATAGGCCCAATCATCTACTGTCTGCTTAATGATATGCCTCCTGGAGCTATCTTTGTAATTGCTTTCTTGTAGTATCCTCTAATTGGGTGATAAATGAAGAAAAAGCGTAGTTTTGTTTGGATTCAGACAAACACTTGACTGTAAATTGGGTACCTTTTGTTTTGCACATGCCTAATTCAATAAGATTCTTGACTGTCAGAGAGTCTTAATTTAACAAATGACTGCATCATGTCGTGAGCTACTATAATCAGGGATGTGATTTTTCCGCTAATTTGCGGAATTCCGCTTTTTTTTTATCTCTCCCCCCCCCAAAAAAAAATATCCGTTTTTTTTTTTTTTTTTAGTAGTTCATTGTGTATGCACATGACTCCGACAGATAACATCTTCTGCTATAACAAAGACATTTGTGGTATGCTCTAATATGAGTTACTTTTCATTTGGTCATGATACAATTATTTGTTCATGAAATTTGAACTCTTCAACATTATTTATGTGTTAACTTAGTAATCACATTAGTTAGATATGACGATATTCTCAGTGATAGTTTTTAAAAGCAAAGGCAGTCCAATGTTTTTGAATGTGACTGATTTTGAGTTGACTAAAACTGCCATTTTATATGGGATAGTTCAATATACATTGAAAATTTATGCTGTTGTTTTGTCTATTTCTTTGTCATGTGAGTGCATTGAAAGTACTTAAAAACATGGAAAACCCATGAGCTCTGGACCTAGCTGGGTGCCAGCGGCCCCCAGACCCCCGGCTAAATTTTCAGATAATTTCACTTTGGTCAAATCACATCCCTGTATAATAATAGTAATAATAATAAGGTAACATAGCTAATGACTTGGCTGCTGAGTGTATTTTCAGTCTCTTTAAATATTCACACCTCAGTGGGGGTTAGACCCATCCCCCAGTTTACCCCTCCTTCCCCTTACCCATGCGACTTTTTCTATTTAATTTAGTAGTAGCATTCATTACCAATTTAATAAATAAGACAAGGGTACTTGTCTATAGGTACTGCAAGTTGTTTCAAACTTTCTTGACACGCGGAGAACACATTTTGCGGCTTTCTTTCTTCCCAACCCAGCGCTGCTCCAGATGCTGGCAGCTGCCGAGGCGGGACGCGACGTGGCTTATTTCACCTTCGGAGACAGCCAGCTCGTGGCAGATGTCCACGCCATGCACTCGTTCCTCGCGCGGAGGTGCATCACTGTTGGTGAGGGCCTCGCCGTGGTGTCCCACTTGCATCTTGTTTATATGCAACTTTGATTTTTTATTTTTTTTTCACCTTGAGGATCGCGCACCCAATGGGAAAACGGAACAAAAACGTGCAGCCCTCCGCCAAGGCCGAGTACCCCTAAACATGTCCACCTGACTCATTTGATTGAAATTATGATGACCATCTGGGCTATACATTAGGCCACTGCTCTCACTTGGCCCCCGATTTAAATAAAATGAATTGCTCCTTACTTGGATCAAAATTCAATGTCTGTACAACACCATCTTAATTGTTAATTTGTGTCCGCATGTTAAAAGCTCACTTAATACTTTTTCTAATAACATACAATGATGGGACTAAACCATTTTCTATTCTGTGGCACTTTGTGATTCACCTCACCTGTTTTCTGAAGCTGATTTTCAGTTAGTTGACAGCAAGTGGCAAAATGGCCGCCCCCGTGAGGATTTTGCTGCTTAACTCATATTCCAAAAACGTAATATTAATCAAAATACCGTGTTTAGACTAGTGGAGCTGCATAGAACATATTGTTGTAAAGAATATTTTTTTTCTGCTTTTTAATTTTTTTTTGTTTTCATTGCAGGGGAGGTGTATGATCTCATTGTCCAGTACCACAGTGACGTTTGCAGGGGCTGCGGCACCCGGCGGCCTGACGTCAGCCTCTACTCTTTCATCTACAGACAGGTCGGCTCCTCCTCGCTTACCCTGTGACTGCCGCCAGAAGACACGTCCCCACCGTTGACTCTTACTGCCAGCTGACCCATGAGTCACTGCGCCTTTGGAATCTGAAAACACACGTACACAATCGAAACCCTTCTCACTTTGCCGTTAAAGCAAATTGACTTAATAATGGTAGTTCACACGAATTTACCAAAACTGAATGAACCACAGGAGGTGATTAGTGCGAACGGTCTGGACAGTGTTTATTTTGCTGCTAATTTGCCAATTCAACAAGTGTGCTTTTTGAAACAAAGATTGCCATCCGTCTTTTTTTTTTTTTTTTACACCCACACAAATCCAGCCTAATTGAATTGGCTGTCAGAAATCGAGTTAGAAGCTAACGCTTGGGAGTCATCTCAGGGGGAGGAAGTATGGACTTGAAGAGCAGAGAAAATATCCCTGCTGTTTACAAATCCTTGATTGATTAGTAACAACAGAACTGTACTCCCTGTATTTATAATTGACACATTTCTTCCATTTGATTAAAAAAAATGACAACTCGTACTGTGCTGTCACTGTGAGCAGGCAAATGGACGTCCTTGCCATTTATCTTTTAATAAGGTCATCCCACCCTTATATAAACTGTACATGACGCCTCGTTAAGTAACGAGCGGATCGTGGAAGAAGCAGTCAAAAGGTAAGCGCCGGTCAGTGAAAGTAACGTGGCTCCGTTGAGGTAAGTAGACTTGACACTTCGATATTTTGCAGGATTTGTGAAAGGTTGAAAGAGAGTCGTGGTGGCGTGGATGGTAGACGGATACCAGATGATTTACGAAGAGAAAACCGGCCCACGGAGGTCAGTGCAGATTTCCAGTGTTACAAGTTGACAGGATGGCACCGGTGACTCGGTTATGCTTTTTGTGAGCCGAGGAGCAGCTCTCAAGACCTGAAAGGAAACCAAAGGCCACGTGAAGGCTGCAACATTCCAATCACCAGGTTCAGATGACTCAAAACACAAGAATTGTGGATCCACCTCGCACCGGGGTCAACCATTCAGGTTAGTTTTGGTGAACTTTGAAATGAACGGAAATTCCATTCATCGGTTCCAGGCTGCCCAATAAATCATTTTTTTGTAATGTGTATATTAACTCATTCACTGCCATTGACGGCTATAGACGTCAAAAATTCATTTGAACAATTTCTATTAGTTTAACATTTTTTCCCACTTTTGGTAACAAGAGTATGAAAACCTAGAATTTTTTTTTTATTGTATTAGAACAGATATAAAATTTGTGAGTTAACTAGTGAAGTAATGCAGTTAATTACGATTAAAAATTTTAATCGCCTGGCGCCCCTAATTTTTAATAATCTTTTCTAAAAATAAAAAAAAAAGATTATTAAAAATTAAACAACTATTTTTTGTTTAAAAAAGAAAAAGAAAAGGTTATTAAAAATTAGGGGCATCAGGCGCTTAATTTTATCGTAATTAATCGCATGACTTCACAAATTTTACATCTATTCTAAATGTACAAAAAAAATCCTAGGTTTTCATACTCTTGTTAACAAAAATGGGATTTTTTTTTTTAAACTAATAGAAATAGTTCAAATGAATTTTTGACGTTTATAGCCGTCAATGGCAGTGAATGAGTTAATGAGGAAAAAATAGCACTCTATATAAAAATATATAATAATAGAATGTAAAAAAAATAAACTCATTTTTTTGCAGTTTATTACAGTTTCAACTTCCTATCTTCATGCGATGCTAAATGCCTAATTAGCAGTTATGTCAACTTACAAAGCAACATTGGTTGAATAATATTTGCCAAAGGTTATCAACAATGTCGGCAGCGTGTGCCAAATGGACGCCATGGGCGGCCCCCCCCAAAGGTAATAAATGAGCTGGCTGTTTGCTAGCATGAGCTCCAGGTGGGGGCGTGGGCGTTCCAAGGGGTGCGTCTGTCTCTTTGTAGCCTGGTGAGTTCAAAACTCGCCGTTGGTGGTGTCCCTGCTCATTGATCTGCGGCTCGTGAGTCTGGTGTGTCTTTGACCTTTGATCGCCTACCTGCAGTAATCAAGTACGCCAAATTTTTTTTGATCCAGTTTTGACCAAATCTGAACCAAAATAGAACAGCTGCAATAAGTCTTAGCGTTTTAATACTACTTTCAATCTTTATTCAGTTGAGTGTACAGTATGTCTTATTGCTTATTAATGAACCCCAGTCGAGAATAAAATGCATTAAGCATTCATCAATACATTCTTTTTGAAGCTTTTTGCAAGAAGGTCACCTCTCATAATGCAGCTTTATGAATATGAAGGCCTACTTTGAATGAATTACGCTTATTTACCCCCCATTTTTTTTAATCATTAGCGTAAACTCCCCCCCGTAGCCAAGAAGCTCCTGGCCGCACATTAAAGGCGTAATCAGATGAATATTGATATGTTTGATGAACCCCTGCGAGCTGCGGTTTACACGTGTTTTGGTCTTAAAGATGAAAATAGGATTTGCAGTCACGATTCTACAAATTAACAAATTATTCAGCGGGCTCCTCGACAGCATTATTTTCTTGGAAACCATGATGGTACTATAAAAATCTGCAACTTGAGTGCAAATTAGCATTTATTCAGAGGAATCTTAGTTAGTTGATGTCCAGCTAATGTGTGTTAAAATCGAAAATAGAAAAGAATTTAGAAGACTTTTTTTTGCTATACCCCATTTCACATGCACATTTTAACACTTGCACTTTTGTTTGGTATTCCTCATCAGTCAATACCATTCAACATAATTATCTTTCCACCTGATTCAGTATGATTCCATGTTTCTATTTTTTTTTTTTTTATTCAACTTTTCCGCATTCACACTCAATTACTCCCAAAATGCTTCATTGTTCAGGGATGTGATTTTTCCGCTAATTCGCGGAATTCCGCTTTTTTTTATCTCCCCCCCCAAAAAAAAAAAAATCCGATTTTTTTTTATAGTAGTTCATTGTGTATGCACATGACTCCGACAGATAACATCTTCTGCTATAACAAAGACATTTGTGGTATGCTCTAATATGAGTTACTTTTCATTTGGTCATGATACAATTATTTGTTCATGAAATTTGAACTCTTCAACATTATTTATGTGTTAACTTAGTAATCACATTAGTTAGATATGATGATATTCTCAGTGATAGTTTTTAAAAGCAAAGGCAGTCCAATGTTTTTGAATGTGACTGATTTTGAGTTGACTAAAACTGCCATTTTATATGGGATAGTTCAATATACATTGAAAATTGATGCTGTTGTTTTGTCTATTTCTTTGTCATGTGAGTGCATTGAAAGTACTTAAAAACACGGAAAACCCATGAGCTCCTGGACCTAGCTGGGTGCCAGCGGCCCCCAGACCCCCGGCTAAATTTTCAGATAATTTCACTTTGGTCAAATCACATCACTGATTGTTGCATGAGAAGCAAAATTCACTTTATTAGTTTAACCCGTGGCCAGTATTTTATTTTGAAAAAAAAAAGCCAAAAGCGGGTCACAATAACGCCAAGGGGTTAATCACTCTCCAAATAACCCTTCAAAATAATTTTGGGGAAACGAGTGTTCAACTTCCGGGATGTTTTACAGTGTCATGGTGCTGTTAAGAAATAGATTGCCTCCCCCTGACCCCGAGTCACGCCGCTTGTAGCTGCGAGCGTGTCTGAACCCTAACCGCTCGGGCCACTTCCTGTGAGCGCGGCGCGGCAGAGGCAGTGCCACCAATGTTTGATGGTAATTGCGTCCCCTCCCGCGGCTTTCTACATGCTGAGATGCTTCCCCGTCCAAAGGCGCTTCCTTTCCCAGCCATAAAAACTTGCTTGCATTGTTTTTTGTGTGTGTGGCACGAATGTCCTGCAGCCAAACACTCTTCAGTATCAGCTTCTTGTAGTGCAAAAGGGGGTACTTGGCATAAATCCTCCACCCTGGCCATTATTTATCAGTGACAGCTCTGGCCATTTTAGTTCAGTGTTTCCACGGCAATTGATCCGAAAGGGAAAATCCATTTTTATGTGATAGCCGTAGCTTTTAACCAAACTGACGGCCGTCTCTGTAAGGTCAAGGATTGAGTGAGGGAAGTTATTTTTGTTCCCGGCATTCCTTGATTGCCAATCTATCATTGTAGCGTCATGTGATTGATGCTGACTTGCCCTGAGTGAAAGATGGAGCAAGGCCAACAGTAAGGTGGAGCACGATCCCGATGGTAACTAACATGACTGCAAGCATTTTCTATTTCTTATTCGTATTTTCGTCAACATATTATTGTATTACCAGGGATGTGATTTTTCCGCTAATTAGCGGAATTCCGCTTTTTTTTATCCCCCCCAAAAAAAAATCTGATTTTTTTTTTTTTTAGTAGTTCATTGTGTATGCACATGACTCCGACAGATAACATCTTCTGCTATAACAAAGACATTTGTGGTATGCTCTAATATGAGTTACTTTTCATTTGGTCATGATACAATTATTTGTTCATGAAATTTGAACTCTTCAACATTATTTATGTGTTAACTTAGTAATCACATTAGTTAGATATGATGATATTCTCAGTGATAGTTTTTAAAAGCAAAGGCAGTCCAATGTTTTTGAATGTGACTGATTTTGAGTTGACTAAAACTGCCATTTTATATGGGATAGTTCAATATACATTGAAAATTTATGCTGTTGTTTTGTCTATTTCTTTGTCATGTGAGTGCATTGAAAGTACTTAAAAACATGGAAAACCCATGAGCTCTGGACCTAGCTGGGTGCCAGCGGCCCCCAGACCCCCGGCTAAATTTTCAGATAATTTCACTTTGGTCAAATCACATCCCTGTATTACCACTTAATTTAGAAACTGTACCCACATACTGCTGACCACATTATTATCTTATTTCCTTATACCCCGTATTAGCATCCAGCATGTCAAATTCTCCCAATTCACCAGAAATTAACTATTGATGTTTGCCGCACACGGCGGATTGCTGCACACTTCCTGTTTTTGAACTGAAGGCATCTCCTAAGGCATCTAATTGCACACGTGTTGCTCCTTCCACACACGGAGTTGCTGCAGATAACACCATCTGTTCGGCGTCCGCGCAAGACCCGTCGCAATTTCTCTTTTTTTTTTTTAAAAAAGAGAAAAATATATGCCACACCTTGGCAATCAGTTCAAAGTTTTCTTCTAGCAGCGTGTCAGAGGGACGCAGCTTTTAAATATTTGAAGAGTAGTAGTGATAGTAGAGACGAATGCAAACATTGCCGGCGGCGTTAATGTTTGACACGCCGTGCTCAAGCAGATGTCTGGGAGCCGCCAAGAGGCAGATGTTTCCCGCTCATTTCAAAGGCCACATTTTACAGCCTTTTTGGCGCTGATCAGGACGTGATTAGCGCCGACACATGGCAACAGTCGTTAGCTAAGGTAAAAATCTCATCTTAATTCCTGCGTCGATTGGGAAGATCCTGCTTCTCTTTTTTTTTTTTTTTTACACAACTTGAATTTTGTCTTGAAACCTTTTACATCCTTGAAAGCGTCGCAGCTGAGCTGAGTAGCAGGTGGCAATCTAGTTAACTAGATAGCCACTAGACTAGTGGCTATTAATGTTAGCATTGGACTCTTCCACCACAAAGACATAAGAAAAAGCAAAACATTTTTTATTTTATTTATTTTTTCTCCGAGAAGCAAAATAGTTTTGATGCTGGCTGAACTGAGATAGTGAGGTCGTGAGTTTTGTGGAAGTTTCACACAGTTTGCTCTTGCATGTTTTTTTTCTCCATTGAGTACTACTACTTTTGTTTTGGAATTTGAGGCACTATAATACTTGGCTTGTGCAAAGATTAGTACACAGGCATACATAAGAAAGTCTTCATAATACTTTTTTTTTTTAAATTTTGATTAGTAGTATAATCAAGAAGAATACCAAAAACAAGACCAGGAAAAGGTTAGGCAATATGCGAGTCTCTTATAGCGGAACGCTGTCTAAATGTGTCATGAGTGCTTTTTTTTTTTTTTGCTAAGAAAATCTCTGGCAGGGTGGACCTTCCGGCTCCACCTTTCATCAGGGTTGTTATGGAGCTGTCACGGTTAGGGTGACAGCACACAATGTAACGGACCCCCCCCCCCACACACACACACACACACACACACATTTCCTAACATGTTAGACGGGATGTATTTGGAGACCATAAAGGCAAAAGGGCAGAAGTAAATGAGTTGCTCTCAGGCCTTGCCATGCGCCTCTTGACAGGTTTCACAGCTAAAGGAAACTGTTTGATTGTTGCACGGAGAAAACCTGCTTTAAAATCGCCACTGATGCTGCTGTTGGACATCCTGGGTAGGAAAAGACGAGAGATTTTTTTTTTTTTTTTTTTGCAAATTACAATAAAAATAAAAATAAAAATAAAATTTTTAAAAATAAAAATAATAAAAATTTGTTTTTCTCTGTGTGCCCTGTGATTGGCTGGCAACCAGTTCAGGGTGTACCCTGCCTACTGCCCCAAGCCAGCTGGGATAGGCTCCAGCACCCCCGCGACCCTTGTGAGGAAAAGCGGTCAAGAAAATGGATGGATGGATGGACAATAAAAATATCCCAGGTGTTTTAATCGCATATCTGTGACATGTCTTGGTCAAAATATTGTAAAGTGCAAATGTTATAGCTCACTTTTAACACCAATTGTTTAGTCATGGTAAAATTTGCGTATTAATATGCAAATTAACCATTGCTCAGCCCGCCTACTCGCACATTTGGGCCAATAGAAGTTTTGTTACCACAATGAATAGGGCAGTACAGGAACAGGCTCAATCCGTCCGAGAAACATGAAAAACAATGACTGGAATAGAGTAGCTACTTGCGAAAAAGTGCCCAGAGATCAAAGATAAGAAGTGAAGATGGGAGGAAATATGTAAATAACGAATAACTAATGGCGTTCTGTCACTTTACTTGCTTTATAATTGTGCTGGATTGCGCTTCCAAGCCACTGCTCAAAATGAGCCTAGCGTAGCTGCCAAGTCATTAATAAAGAAAAGTGCGCGGGCAGCGTAATGTGAATTCGACTAATTGTGATGTCACAATCCATCAAAATTCACAACAGCTTCGTCACAGATTTTTTTTTTTTTTTAAATACACACCGAACAAAAGAGTTACTTGATTAATTTCCAGACACAGGTATTTTAAACGTTAACATTTTTAATCCAAATATACAGTCGACGATCCCATGGATTCATGAAAAGTTCAACTAAAGTTCAAGGCTTTTAGAGAAAACCCACTGAAGGATTTTTCCCCTCAACTAAACGATGTCCGGCCTCTTCTGTGGCCGAGAAGGATATTTGTCACTTTGCGATATGTTGTTTTGTCTTTTCTCCGCGCGGATACTAGAGCTGTCGGGCGAGCCAGTTTTTCTGAAAAGTGGACGTTGAGGGGCCATAAAACCTGTCTGCGGTTATATATGAACCCGAGTCTAATCAGACAGGCTTATTTACACCGGGACACATGTTTCCTTGAAAACGCCATCTTTCCCCAGCCGAGTGGCGCTGGTCCGCACACAGATCTTTGTGACAAACTAAGAGAGAAAAGCCAAGCGGGAGGGGTTAAAGAGGTTTCACCCATCATTTTATTAGGATACGCTTTCTTTACGGATAAGTGGATTAGACACTCCAGCTGTTCAATTACCCAAGCGCTCGTAAAAAAGCTGAAGTTGCGTCTCCCGAGTGAGATATTGTCACGCCGGCTGTAGCCATAATGGTAAGATTTAGGATCCGCCGCTCCTCTGTGACAAGAGTCTCAGCTGAGAGATCCTCTCCGTCACCAGATATTGCGCTCCCCAGCCGCTCATTAAAGATGGGAACCATTAGTTTGGGCACGGCTGGCTTCTCACCGCTGCCGCTTCATCTACCTTCACAGCCCCCTGGAAGTAAATAAACATAAATGAGCTCAAGAATGGGCAGACGGCACCTGGGCCAAACCTGTGAAGGATTTTTACTTTGGCTGTGTGCTTCATTACTTTCTTAATCTGTTTCATCATATCTCGAGTTAGACTACTAAGTGGTTGGGTTCAATTTATTGAAGTCCACGTGATGAACTGGGACCATTTTCCCTTATTCTACCTCATCAGGAGGGTTATTAGCTAAAATCCTTAAATGATCTTCACGTTTTCTTGGATTAGCTTTCAGAGTTGATTGAAATCATCGGGGTACAATGACTTGACTGAACACTCTAAAAACAGTTCTGTCAAAAGTAACCCAATAATGGATTAAAAAAAAATGGACTGATCCAATTTGACCCAATTTTCTTGGTTGTTTTATACAAAATGGTCCAATTTTTGACACAGATTTGGGTCAAATTGACCCAAGTAGACGATCTGACCCAACTTTCTATGTTGTTTTATACAAAATTACTCTCTTTTTTGGGGGGCAAAACAACATAGAAAGTTGGGTCAAATTAACCCCAAGTAGAGGATCTGGCCCAACTTTATTGGTTATTTTATACAAAAAGACCGATATTCTTTTTTGTGTGTGTGTGCAAAACAACCCAGAAAATTGGGTAAAATTGACCCAAGTAGAGGATCTGGCCCAACTTATACAAAAAAACCCAACTTTTTTTTGTTTTTCTTTTTTGGTGCAAAATAACCCAGAAAATTGGGTCAAATCGACCCAAGTACATATATGCACCTGTGCATATATGTTTTATACAAAATGGCCCAATTTTTGACACAGATTTGGGTCAAATTGACCCAAGTAGACGATCTGACCCAACTTTCTATGTTGTTTTATACAAAATTACTCTCTTTTTTGGGGGGCAAAACAACCCAGAAAGTTGGGTCAAATTAACCCAAGTAGAGGATCTGGCCCAACTTTATTGGTTGTTTTATACAAAAAGACCGATATTCTTTTTTGTGTGTGTGTGCAAAACAACCCAGAAAATTGGGTAAAATTGACCCAAGTAGAGGATCTGGCCCAACTTATACAAAAAAAAAACCCAACTTTTTTTTAGTTTTTCTTTTTTGGTGCAAAATAACCCAGAAAATTGGGTCAAAACGACCCAAGTACATATATGCACCTGTCCATATATGTTTTATACAAAATGGTCCAATTTTTGACACAGATTTGGGTCAAATTAACCCAAGTAGACGATCTGACCCAACTTTTTATGTTGTTTTATACAAAATTACTTTTGCGGGGGGGGCAAAACAACCCAGAAAGTTGGGTCAAATTAACCCAAGTAGCGGATCGGGCCCAACTTTATTGGTTGTTTTATACAAAAAGGCCGATATTCTTTTTTTTTTTGTGTGTGTGTGTGTGCAAAACAACCCAGAAAATTGGGTAAAATTGACCCAAGTAGAGGATCTGGCCCAACTTTATTGATTGTTTTATACAAAAAAAAACAACAAAGTTTTTTTGTTTTTCTTTTCTGGTGCAAAATAACCCAGAAAATTGGGTCAAATTGACCCAAGTAGGGAATCGGTCCATTTTTGACGCATAGTTGACCCATAGTTGGGTTTTATCTGACCCAACTGTTGTTCAGTTGAGGCGTTCATCCACTAGGTTTAATGAAATGCCAACAGTCACCAAATGGTTTTCAGCAACTGTTGCAGATATAACAGCCGATCGAAAAAAGTCGAGCATTTGGTGCGGTATGCGCCTGAATTTCAAGACCTCGGAGAGTAGTAACTGGCAGCTGCGGACTCAAGGGGGCCCTCTTTTTTTGTCACATCGTAGCTCCTCAGGGGCGACGATATGAGGACAAATGGCCTCTCGGGATGGAGTATTTGCTGAAGCGCACCTCTTTGACTCTCCTCAGTCAACCCCCATTCGGAACGCCAACACTCACGCCATCTCGCATCTGGAAAAGCGGCTCGGACCAACTAGCATGCATGCATGCAAACTCATGCCTTTTTATTTACCCCGTGACAAGCGTCGCTATTAGCTGCCTGGTGGCGCTTTTCACTTGTCAACCCTGATAAGACGTCCCCTTCACAAGCCATGGCCAGCGCATGAATTTTCTCCCTGTTACCCGAGACGGGTTCTGCGAGGAGCGCGGCGGCGCTCCTAATGAATTCATCCCATCGAACTTTTTTCTCCGCACTGTCGCCTCGCATCCGCTCACGGAGGCTGGCGGGTTGGGTTAACGCTTGTTACGCTGATGCAAAGAGAGCATTTATGCGACTGCCTCTTCGTGGTGCTTTTGTGGATGATTGACTCTAATGTCAGGGATGAGTGCCCGGCATAACCGTTTACCTTGTCAGAACTACACTTGCGTCTGACCTCTTGAAACTAATCTTTACTTTCGTCGGACCTCTCGTAACTGATTGAAGTGATTATGAAAAGAAAAAAAAAAGGAGAGCAATGATGATATGTCAAGTCTGTAAAATTACCGAATGAACAATACTGAGCTCTCCAGAAAAAAAAAAAAAAAGTGATTATGACGATAGTTGTTTTTTTTGTACTTGTTGACTCAACACCTTCTGCCCGCTCGCTTTCTCGTCCGCACTTTTCAGTCCGTAACCTCTCTCTCCGGAGCCACTTAAATTAGCTCAGGTCCGTTTGATGAGAGCCGGGCAAGGCATAACGTGTCGCAGGACCAAGGAGGGCATAAATCATTCCCAGGAGCGGCGGCCGTGGCAGGCCGGAACGTCGCATTCCACCGGCCGAGATTTACACCGCGCAGCAAAAATATGGCCGCCGCAATCTGGATCCTCTTCCACCGGGTTATCTTAAAATTGGTTATTGATCCACCAATCGCGGAATGAATCATTGGGGTGCCAACTAGTTGCTACGTTTACAGTAGCGCGGCCCGTCTTACATCAGCGATGGATTGTTGTTTAGGGGCAAAAAAAATTCTGCACTTTCAGGGAGTGAGTCATGGAAAAAGTCTGCTTTGAGATGAATGGATGTCATATTGTCATCCGGAGGCTCATTAGAACAAATCCCAACAGCTGCAAATGCTGACAGCCAACTGAAGAGTTTGAAGTTGTCTTCCATGGCAGGTGTTCTCAACATATTGTGATTGAGTCCTTTTGATCGTTTTATTCGTAGACATGGAAAAGCTGTTGTTTCAATAACGATGATGCCGAATTGTATGTTTTTCATTACACCGCAAGAGGAGTCTGTCAGTAAAAATCTGCGTTTTCCTCATGAAGTGCTATTTTTTTCATGGTCGCATATCATTTAATGGGGCTTCACTTCTTGCCCAATTAGACTTCAAGATGGTTTGTAAATGCAGCTTCTGCGCTGGGCGTGCTCCCCCCCCCCCCCCACACCGCCCCATAAATGCCAGACCGGCTATTATCAGAATTCCTTTGTGAGTGAAAACAGACATTCTAATAATATAGGCTGGGCTCTAATTGAATGATTGTGACAATGGCAGCGGCACTTTCTTTGAATTCTTCTCCTAAATGTCAATATTGGAGAAACAAGACAAAAAGGACATTTTGGGAGGCAAAATGTCAGGAAGCCATATCATTGTTGTTGAACCGTCTGAATTGGATAGTTCTGGATATTTTGAATATTATTCCCATATGCAGGGATGTGATTTTTCCGCTAATTCGCGGAATTCCGCTTTTTTTATCCCCCCCCCCCCCCCCCCCCAAAAAAAAAATCCGATTTTTTTTTTATTTTTTTTTTTATTTTATTTTTTAGTAGTTCATTGTGTATGCACATGACTCCGACAGATAACATCTTCTGCTATAACAAAGACATTTGTGGTATGCTCTAATATGAGTTACTTTTCATTTGGTCATGATACAATTATTTGTTCATGAAATTTGAACTCTTCAACATTATTTATGTGTTAACTTAGTAATCACATTAGTTAGATATGATGATATTCTCAGTGATAGTTTTTAAAAGCAAAGGCAGTCCAATGTTTTTGAATGCGACTGATTTTGAGTTGACTAAAACTGCCATTTTATATGGGATAGTTCAATATACATTGAAAATTGATGCTGTTGTTTTGTCTATTTCTTTGTCATGTGAGTGCATTGAAAGTACTTAAAAACACGGAAAACCCATGAGCTCCGGGGGGCTCCGCCCCCCTTGTCCCCCCACCAGGGCACTGCCCTGGACCTAGCTGGGTGCCAGCGGCCCCCAGACCCCCGGCTAAATTTTCAGATAATTTCACTTTGGTCAAATCACATCCCTGCATATGCTATTATGCATTTTTTTTTTTTCAAATTCTAGTCTCAAGATATTTTGTTCGCCCATTTTGTCTTTATTTTGTACAACCCTCTTTATGGGGTTGAAGTCCAGCCCTTTTGCTGGATGCAAACAAGGTGCCTTTTGAGTCAATAGCGGCATGTAAGACTCGCCTGCGTTTATTGGCGTTGAGGGTCTCCAGGTGGGCATCCGCCATTGATCCAGATGTCAACTGCCACTCCCCCCCCCCCTCCCCTGTTGTCGCCGTTAGCGTCGGCTGCAAGATGACTTGGGTTGACGCTCTGTCGATTAAACTCGAAGGTGCGCAGCCGGCGATTGAACGGTGAGAGGTGAGAGGAACAGTATGTTTATCCCTCAGGTCACGACGTTCAATGCGTGATTTGTCCGTGACTAAAAAGTGGAAGTAGACCCCGAACCGAATATCGACTGCAGAAATCATTCAAGTACCCTTCTTGATATCCTTCTTTTGGGAGATTTTCTGCAAGAACAGACAAGAAGACTTGCCCCTTTATTTTGCACCCTCAAAGAAGGACAAGTTATTGCCTTTTTAGAAAGGCACTGAGAAATAGACGGATGGATGCTTATTAAGTGTAAGATGGAGTCGTTTGTCCTCTGCGAAATGGATTGCCGTCCAAATCCATCTTCTAAGCATCGGACTGTACGTTGCGCGAAGTCTCTCATATGAGCATGCAAATCAGTTTGCTGGATGGGCGGCGGCGCGGTGAATAATTGTGTACTTTTATGCAAATCCACTTCCAACCCGGCTTGTTGTTTTGTGTTTGTTTTATTGGTTGAGCAGTGATAAAACACAGCATGAGCTACGATAATAACAATTAACACGCCGAGTTGTTTAATTAATAGGACGTGATTATGGAAATGAATGATGTGTACGACTCCAAAGTCGGTTGGACCGCTCCATAGAAGCCGGCCGGGCAAGGCATTAAATATTTTTGGGAGTCTTAACCAAGAGTGCACACGGCAGACAAGCACACAAAAATTCATGACAAAAAAAAAAAAAACATTTAATCATTTTATTTTTCTTCTATGACTAAAATATTCATATGTGATATATCTCATTTGAATGACATAATATTCACGAAAATACTCTAACGCCTCACCTATCGCTGCACATTCATCACTGACTTGTTCTCGTCTGTTACAATATAATATTATTATTCCGTCTATACAGCAATGCAAACAGTACATTCTTTAGTTTTCAATCATCACTCAGCAACACCACATGTAACACTCCAATAGACATATGTTTACTTAGTACAGCTGAAATATAGTATTAACTCTTTGACTGCCAAAAACGTTAAATAACGTTTAGTAAAATCCTATGGAGGGAGTGCCAAAGACGTTAAAAGACGTTTGTTTCAAAACGGAGGTGAAACTAACCATTTTCTATTGTTGATTACTGAAAAACGGAATAAGGTAGAAACAAACTTTTTTTTTCTGATGAAAGATGAGAGTCCAATCTTTCATTGGGTAGTATGTGTCTTTTCATAGTCCAAACACATAATTTTCTGTGGACCTTGAAAGATCAGTCAAAAGATCAGTCAAAATGCTTAAATCGGCTGGCACCCACGGCATCCCTTTTCTGAAAACGTCTGGCAGTCAAAGAGTTAAATAGATTCTGCATTTCTTAAGGCATTTTTTTTTTCCTGCATACTCTTACAATAATATATTTTGTCACACATTATAAGCTTTGGACATATAAAACTACAGGTTCCTCTATAGGAATAAACAATCATGCCTTTTGTTTTTCTTGATTGGTGTAATAAATCTACATTGTATGCACAGAAACAATGCAAATTAAATGTGTACGAGTGTACGACGTAAACAGGATGACAACACTTAAAACACATTACATTAAACTCCAATCAGCACTATATGTAACAATTGAAAATATTGCTCTAATAATTACAACGATCAAAAAATTGGCATGTGATCTCTTGCTGAATAAATATTACAATGTGATAAATTGCACATAGACCCTCACGGCACGGTTACATTATTATTGCACATTGACCCAACTTTACGACAACTAGCTCTAGAAAAATAACGTCTTTTCTGTACACATGAACACAGTGGTTTGCCTCATTCACCACACACACAGTACTTGTATGTCTTGCTTTAAAAGTATTATTATTGCTATAATCCAAGAACACACCAACATACACAATTTAAGACTCCACACTGACACTCATTTATATCCTGTCAGCTAAATCTACAGGAAAGCGCGTTCATCCGCACACAGCATCTTTGGCAACTTTAGTATCAGGCTGAGCATCACATCTGAACTCCGTCACATTTAATAGGGCACGAAAGGGCTTCTTTCAACAGAACGGAACACGCTAAATTGAAATGTATATGTAGCACGTTTCCTGCTATACGCTCTATAATATATCAATATATCAATGACGGGCTGTGCATTTGATGCCTGAAAAGGCAGAGATGAAAAAAAAAAAAATAAAAATAAAGAGAGCTATGATGATGACATGTCAAATCGGTAAAATTACCGAATGAACAATACTGAGCTCTCCGGGGAAAAAAAATTAATTAAAAAATTAAAAGGCAAGAGATGGCCACCACCGCTGTATATCTCTTTGACTGCCAAAAACGTTAAATAACGTTTAGTAAAATCCTAATGAGGAGTGCCAAAGACGTTAAAAGACGTTTGTTTCAAAACAGAGGTGAAACTAACCATTTTCTATTGTTGATTACTTAATAAAAAAATAAGGTAGAAACAAACTTTTTTTTTCTGATGAAAGATGAGAGTCCAATCTTTCATTTGGTAGTATGTGTGTTTCCATAGTCCAAACACATAATTTTCTGTGGACCTTGAAAGATCAGCCAAAATGCTTAAATCGGCTGGCACCCACGGCATCCCTTTTCTGAAAACGTCTGGCAGTCAAAGAGTTAAAAACCATGACTATGCTAATACCGTATCTGTACAATTCATCGTTATAACTCAAGTCACTCATTCTGACAGGAGGAGAACATGGCTTTGGTTTCCTAAATGCTGCCAACTGGTTTCTCTGCCCAGTCAAGCAGTTAAAGTAATCGCATAACGTCACATGATGATGTTCAAGCCTTGCATTTTGAGGGGAAATCAACTATATTGCACAGACAACCAAGACCAATCTTATTATTATTATTTTTTTAACATTGGTTGAGTTGGACCAGAGCTATGTCCCCGACCTGTTGGGTTTGCTACCACCCTGGCGGCCGTCCGCCATCTTGGTCGCAGCGCCGGCGCCGCAAGCGTCGCAAAGGTCCCTGATTTCCAGCAGGCCCTCGTTCAGTGCTTTGACAAAAACAGCCGAGCTGGTTTGTGTGCTCTCCCAGAAACTGGACACGCAGAAGACAATGTGGTCCGGTTGTGGGTTGTAGCAGGCACCATAGCCGTTGGGCACCACCGGACCGTAGCAACAGAACATTTCTACCGTGGTCGGGACCTGAGGACCAAAGGAGACGAGATGGACAACTGAAGCACTTCCTATCATGAATACTGGATCTTCAATATTCCACCTCATTTCTTGGATCTGAAGCGATAACCGTACCTGACTCGTAGACAGGATGAATTGGTTACTAGCCAGAAAGGTTTCATCGCAAAAGATCTCCGGACGCTCCATATTGAGTTCCTTGGCGCTCTTCAGGAGTCCCAGGAGGTGATTGTCTATTGCCATTCCTGTAATAGCCTTAACACATTTTGAAGTTTTAAATCAAGTTGGGTAGTCTTAACTCTTTGACTGCCAAAAACGTTAAATAACGTTTAGTAAAATCCTATGGAGGAGTGCCAAAGACGTTAAAAGACGTTTGTTTCAAAACAGAGGTGAAACTAACCATTTTCTATTGTTGATTACTGAAAAACGGAATAAGGTAGAAACAAACTTTTTCTGATGAAAGATGAGAGTTTAATCTTTCATTTGGTAGTTTGTGTGTTTCCATAGTCCAAACACATAATTTTCTGTGGACCTTGAAAGATCAGTCAAAATGCTTAAATCGGCTGGCACCCACGGCATCTCTTTTCTGAAAACGTCTGGCAGTCAAAGAGTTAAGTATCAATCTGGAAAACAATATTTGTTTTTTGCGGCCTGCGATTCATTGACGGTTTGGCAACTAGTAATCGTTAGCTGATGCATTGTTTCACTTACTGCAATTGTATAATTCGTCTGGGCATTTATTGCGTCCCTCAGCCGTTTCATTTTTTCAGTTTCCTGTAATAAAATCGGGGGGAAAAAAAAGACCAATTACAGGCAGGTTATCATGTCATTGTTGTAATGGATATCTGCGGGGATCATCTTTTTCTGTGTGTTGGTTGTGTTGCGACTCTTTGACGAGAGTGCTGGATGATGAAACATCTGCGAGAAAAAAATGGCTCACTGTGTAAGCGGACCTCTCATCCGTCATGGACTCGACAAAAGCCAAAGCTTCAACAGTGGCGGAGCGAATGTTATCCACCCGCCCGTCGCGGAAACGCCTGATGGAGGCGCTCTCGTACGTGGAAACCAGCTTCCGGTTGCACCTGTGCACAAGATGAGTCATCACAAACATCGTCGTCACAGCGATCAATAATTCCGAAGTGAATTCTTTACTTGAAAAAGGCGAGCTGTAGGGCCACTTGTACAAAAGCGTCCGGACTCATTTTTTGCTTCTTGATCAATTCTTTTCCATAACATTTGAATGTGAAAACGTCCATGTCCAGATTTTTCACCAGCCTGGAGGGAAACCAGCAAGACGCACGGTTTAATACCTGCCCCACTGGGGGGGGGGGGGGGGGGGAGCATCCTTGATGGTTCACCTCTGAAGTCGCTCTCCGGAGTCGACAATGAGTCCCTGGATTTGAGCGTTACATTTCCATAAGAGTCTTCTTGGGGCCGCAAGCTTTCGACTACTTGCCGGTTTCACAGCCTCTAATGCGGTCCTCGCTCTTTTCAGAAGAACAAAACCTTTTATTATGGGACTGCTGAGCGTAGCAAGCAAGCAGCACATATTACTATCCTACAAAAATGGGTTTATTGCGGTTATTATGTCATCTTCCACGGATTTTTCCGCAAAAATGCGGCCCGTACCGTAGATCGCACCGGGACAAATGCGGTATCAAACGATGCGGCTCGATCTGACTCGGTGCGGCATTATTTTTCTAGGAATTCCCACTTACCACGGCGACGCAATACCCCAAAAAGTGCCATAGGAATGAATGGGAAATGGAAAGACAAAATCACACATCAAGCACCTTTTTCCAAGACACGCTGTGCACGCATACGTTATCCGACCGATACGAATTTTAGCTAATTTTGTAGGAATTTTTCCCATCTTTAGCTCAGTGTCGAAATTTTTTTTAAGGAATGAAAGCTCTCCCCTCTGTGCGGGTTCAAAGACAGTGAGTCATATAGCATTTTAACACACTCTGTTTTAGCAATTAGCCAGAGTGCCGGGAAGCAACAAATCTCTTGCCAAAAGTTTCACTTCAAGTTGTCACCATGGCCACAATCTTTTCTCACTAGACGTCAAATTCTCACATTTTGTAGTCACGAGTGTCTTCTTTCAGACAAACTAACTTTTATTTGGCTAAGGTGTCATTTAGTACCTTTATTTTCCCTTTAAGCTCGGACAAGTCGGACCAACTCGCCTATCTCTGCCATGTTAAATTCAGGCGCCTTTCGCTCTTCATTTCTGATAAATCATAAGTTTTCAACCTGCTCTCATTTGGTCATTTTTCATCCGATTAAAAAAAATGTGAACATGCTCGTGTTCCCCAAACCCTTGCCGTTCTAACGAGCCATTTCTTGAATCTGTATCTTGAACCGTTAAGTCGTGAGAGGCTTTTGTTCAAGGGGTGCCTCTCTCATAGAATCTCAATGGAATGTGGGGCGCGTGACGGCTCCAAGTCAAAAATGGGTGTGCGTTGTTAAAGTGACAGTGACATATTTTTAGATTATGGTTAACTTCCACATTTCTTGACCGATTCCAGTTGTTTAAATTTTAAACTGTTCAGCTCATTACCAAAGAGTCAGCAATCCCATTCAAAATTTCCGCGAGAGCCACTACATCGTGATAATTTACATTGATGTTTCTGCATTTGGCAATTTATTATTATATTATATTAATAGTATGGGATTTTTTTTAATGGGCTTTAGGTGAACTGATGAATACACACACGCTCGCACGCACGCACGCACACACACACACACACGCACATACACATACTCACCCTCATACAAAAAAAAAGTATATATATATATATATATATATATATATATATATATATATATGTGTGTATATGTATATATAAATGTATATGTATTTAAAAAAAAAACATTAAATTTTTTTTAATTGATTTGTTGGGTTTTTAAAAAAAAAAAAAAAAAAGGAGAGCAATGATGATGTCAAATCGAATGAACAATACTGAGCTCTCCTGTAAAAAAAAAAAATAATAATTTCCGCGGGAATTTTTCTAGTTTATATTCAAGATTTGATGTAGTCTTTCTCGGCATCAACTTACATGTGCTTTGTCAAATACTCGGAACATTGCACCAGAACCACACCCTCAAACGCGGAATGCTCGCACACCACTCCGCATATTCCGTCCAGTCCTACGACAAACTTAAGATTGAGAGCATTTATTAGCTTATCAGCCAAACTATATTTACAGACAGCGAATGTGTCATCGGCCTTACCTGCATCGATTTGTCATACCAGCGATTTGCGCCGTTCTTTTCCCACCCGCCGCCATGGAGCATCAGCAGGGCCCGGTTGGTATCGGTGGGCTTCGTCCCACTGGCCTCATCCAGGCATAACACGCACAGGCAGGTCTCTATCAGGGCCAGAGAGTCTTTGTTGGTTTGATCTGGAAGAGAGACATCGTTGTTAGCACTTAGCACGCGCTTGAATTTTCTTTCAAAAATGTTTTGATATTTGCACCTTTTGCGAGAATATCTCGGGCTCGCGCCCATTCTGTTCGGCCATCGGATGTCAGGATGCCAAAAGGAGGACATTTCTCTTCAGCGTTTCCTGCCATCGACATAATTTTCTCCAATTGGGATAAGATCTCGGTCTCGTTGAGTGACTTGTTGTTGGTGACTACGTCCAATGCGAAAAACTGTGACGAGAAAAGTAGACAAGCAGAAATTACACGTTTCTTAACAATCCCAGTTTGTTGTTCCGTTTTTGCTGAAAGTGTAACGTACCGCAAATCGGTCTCCTGTGCTATATTTAGGTAACGACGCGACTCACGGAAGCTCTCAGACAAAGTGGCAGATTTAATCAGTTGTAATTCAGTTAGCTGACGATATCTCCGAGGGGGCGGGCCCTCGTGTGCTGCAGATTTGATGCTTGTCAGAAACATAGCCAGATAAAATCCCTGACTCTGCTCTACCTGATTTAAGATCCCAACACTTTATTCTGAAAACCCAAACTGTCAAAGCACTCCAGCAGTACAAGCGACTTTAATTTGGGTGAAAACTGGCTGACTTGGTACAATTTTTTTTTTGGAGAATGAAGCAAGGGATTGCACTCTTAAATCACCTGCCTGCCCCCAAGTGGGGATCGAAACCTTCTTAATAGCTCACATTTAACACGAGGAGCAATGTTGAGGGTGTAATTAATTCATTAGCTCCTTAGCCAACCATTGTGCTGTTAGTTTTGAAAGATCATTCTGGATCTTTGGATCTCTGGGGATCTGTTGGTCTCTCCTGTGTTCCCGTGCATGCACATTGATGCAATTCGATGGCCGCACAGTTTGTCTCACCCCACGCCACGAATGTTAGCGACCTGACCTGGTTCTTGCACGCCACGATGATGTGCTCCGATGCCGCGGAGGCTGCTGCGTTCACGCGGACCTTAAGCGTGTCTGTCTTCAGGCCCGGGTAGCGGTACGAGGTAAACATGCGGGAGTACTGCTCCATGCACAGAGGGGTCCCGGCCAGCTGGCCTCGGGCGAACTCCACTGGGAGCGCTCGCCTGCGAGACACGGAGTAGCAAAGCACACGTGTTAATCAGGGATGTGATTTTTCCGCTAATTCGCGGAATTCCGCTTTTTTTTACCCCCCCCCCTCCAAAAAAAAATCCGTTTTTTTTTTTTTTTTTTTTTTTTTTTTAAATAGTTCATTGTGTATGCACATGACTCCGACAGATAACATCTTCTGCTATAACAAAGACATTTGTGGTATGCTCTAATATGAGTTACTTTTCATTTGGTCATGATACAATTATTTGTTCATGAAATTTGAACTCTTCAACATTATTTATGTGTTAACTTAGTAATCACATTAGTTAGATATGATGATATTCTCAGTGATAGTTTTTAAAAGCAAAGGCAGTCCAATGTTTTTGAATGTGACTGATTTTGAGTTGACTAAAACTGCCATTTTATATGGGATAGTTCAATATACATTGAAAATTGATGCTGTTGTTTTGTCTATTTCTTTGTCATGTGAGTGCATTGAAAGTACTTAAAAATACGGAAAACCCATGAGCTCCGGGGGGCTCCCTGGACCTAGCTGGGTGCCAGCGGCCCCCAGACCCCCGGCTAAATTTTCAGATAATTTCACTTTGGTCAAATCACATCCCTGGTTAATGCTCGCTTCATAATTTCATCATGGCTTGCGCCGATGAGGTTTCGGGCGACTTACGCATCAATGAGGGCCTTGTACTCCAACACACCTCGAATAAGACGGGCAGCGTATCTGAAACGAGTCCCAATTAGAAAGTTAAGGCTTTAGTTAAGGAATTTAGATGTCTCTGGGGTTGGTGAAGGACTCTGGTTGGTGGCCTGGTGGGTGGTGTCTGGTCGGTGCTGGATTTCACTTTCCTTTCTTTTCTTTAGTCCTTCCTCGGGTCTCCTGACGGCCTCACGACTCTGGCTGGAAGTGTTTGGTTTTGGTGAACGGTATGGGATTTTTTAATAGGTTTTAGGTGAACTAATGAATACACACACACTCGCACGCACGCACACACATACACATACTCACCCACAAAAAAAAAAAAAAAGAGAGAGCAATGATGATGACATGTCAAATCGTGAAAATGACCGAATGAACAATACTGAGCTCTCCAGGGAAAAAAAAAAAAAAAAGTTAAGGCTTTTGCTGAAGGCACAGAACGTCTTCTGACCAGCAATCGTGATGAGGTGCACTCCCGCCTCTTTAAGGACCGGCGGTAATCACATTAGCGGACATTACCGGGCTGGAGAGGGAAAGCTCGCATGCGCGCATCTGTGTTTGTGCGAGTGGGCGACGGAGGCAACGAGGGGAAACACTGAGGCTTGTCAGCCGTTATCCTGCTAGTCATTCGTCTTGTGCGTTATTACGTTCTGAAAGCAGATCAATGCAAAGGGGGGCGTCCGCTGAGCACCACACCCCTAAATGAGGCCTGACTAGCGGTCTCGGCGGGGAGCTTAGCCTTGTCACTCCCAATTTAATAAGTATCTGTGGCAGTGGATCGTAGCAGCTGCTTGTGGTGCTCTGGAAATATTCAGTTAGTGCATCAAAGCTGTCAAAAGCTAAATGGCGATTTGGCAAGGATGTTTTCCATTTCTTGCGGTTTGAATCCACACTTAGGCCGATGTCATTTTGGAGCTTAAGTGTTGATTAAAGAAGTATGTCTGCCCTGGTGCTGCCGCAGCCTGGGAGGCCCCGGGGGGGGGGGGCACTGGGTGGCTGTGCTTGCCTAGTCGGGCCGAGGTCGATGGCTCCCCTCTTTGGTGGAGGTTCTCACGCATGCTAGATCCACCACACCAGCATCTACTGAAATTCAAACACAATTTGCTTCTCCCGCTTTAGTCTTTCCTCTGGTCGCTTGAGGTCTCCCTAATCTGTTGGATTTGAGATGTTTCTGGGGTTGGCGAAAGATTCTGGTTTTGTAACTCTTTGGGTGGTAGGTGGTGGATTTCACTTTATTTCATCTTTCTTTCCTTTGATCCTTCCTCTGGTCTAAGGAAAGAAGCAAGTATCATGTACTAAACCAAAGACTTTGTAAGAACATCAAGGGAAAATGCGAGTTATGTTCTACATCCAAGTGTCCCTGTTATATTAGTTTTTTTTTTTAAGATAAAACAAAGCAGGTCATATTAGTTTTTTTTTTAAGATAAAACAAAGCAGGTCAGCTTTCCTTCGTACTTCACTTCTTGAGTATTCAAATGTGGCCATAATCTGCGCCAGTAGCCCAGAATTTTTTGCTCACGGGTAGCGCTCTGGTTCGATCCCCACTCCTCCACACCGTTAAACAATAAAGAAAAAGAAAAAGACGATCGCGGGAGTAAAAAAAAGGTTGGTCTTAGAACGTTATGTCATTACCTATTCATTTGTCAAGTAAGGGTTGGTGAAAGATTCTGGTTTTGTAACTCTTTGGGTGGTAGGTGGTGGATTTCATTTTATTTCATCTTTCTTTCCTTTGATCCCTCCTCTGGTCTAATAAAATGCGAGTTATGTTCTCCATCCCCCAAGTGTCCCTGATCTATTAGATTTTTTTTTTTTAAGATAAAAAAAGCAGGTCAATTTTCCTTCTTACCTCACTTCCTGAGTATTCAAATGTGGCCATAATCTGCGCCGGTAGCCCAGAATTTTTTTGCTTACAGGTAGTGCTCTGCGCTCCCAAACCGTAGACGTGGTCACGGCGGGGATTCGATCCCCACTCCTCCGCACCGTTAAAAAATAAAGACGATCGCGGGAGTAAAAAAAAGGTTGGTTTTAGAACGTTATGTCATTACCTATTCATTTGTCAAGTAAGATTTAAGAGGCATACGGTAAAATAGTAAACCTTGAGTATTTACATAATTCAAGGCTGGGCATGAGTGTCCTCATTTTTTCATCCAAAATCTAAATATGGTCGCCCTATTGAAACGATACCTTGAGATTTAAACGACACTCCCCTATAGTAACCCCGACTATAACTGCAGGGCGTAAACATTCTGTGTGGATGTTTTCAAAGTCGTTTTATGTTAAGAAAAAGTGGAAATAAAACTGCACCGCCCACCTGAGTGCATCCTTGTGATCTTTAAACGTCTGCTTTGGAAACACCATGGCGGGACTGGAGTTGACCGGTAGGGCCAACCTGTTGCTCAGATACATGTCGTCTAGCCAGTAGTCGTACACCTGGATGATTTGTGTAAAAAAAAAAAAAAAGAGAAAAAAAAGTGACTTTTGACTGGAGGGATTATGTTCAGAGTGGAAGTATGAGTGCAGTCAAGTAAAAACCCCATTTAGCGCATTCCTGCTGGATGTGAAAGGAGCGTGGGTGCGGCCCAGCCGGAGTGGGCGCCGTGATGGATATCCCCGAGCTGGCTGAGTTGCGACCTGTCACCCAGAGTCTCTTAAGAGATATCGAGGCAGCAACAACAAATAGAGCCTCGAATAAATCTTATTTACTTGTCCTTTTTCAGGCTCATTACATGAATCTATCATTTTAGGTAATAAATAGGGAACGTGTTCGGGCTAATTGATGCAAAATGGCCCCTGGCTAATTGGCTAAATCGATAGATTCAATACAGATGGCTGCTGCTAAGGACTAAAGCAAAGTTGAATGCAACGCTTTAGGGAGATGCTTAAATACTAGCGGTGCGATTTTGAGTCAATCTGTGTCTTTGGCGAATTTTTCTGATGAATTGTTAACTGTTTCGTGTCTTTTTCAGGACGGAAAAGTCAAGCATCAAGGGTTCAACAGCAGCTCATTTAAGGAATAACGCGCCACTGACAAGTCATTGTACCCCTAAAGGTATAATGTTCATTTTTTTCCCAAGCGTGTCCTTTTTACCGTCACTGTTATTCATCTTAATCCTCCTCATAATGTCACCGCTATCCTGTCGGCGTTATAGAAACCATTAATAAAATATAAATGTACTTCTTGTGGAGCAGTTCACCATTAATATTTACACTATATGATAGCTTGACCCCCCCCCCCAAAAAAAAAAATTAATACACATCATTCTCATGCTACAGATGCTTGCTCTCACCAACCTGAGGACGGAAAAATTATGTCATCGAGGACCATCTTGGGAAGACAAATTTGAAATCTGTTTGGTAAAAAATGGAAGTCAACCCCCTCCCAAAAAAAATTGTGATGATAATATAAAATAAACACGGCATTGTGATTAATATTGCATTAGCGGAATATGAGATGAACGGCAAAGTCCACCCGTTTTGATCCATCTCAGGGACGGCCATTTTGCCACTTTTGCTGTCGACTGAAGATGATGACATCACAGTTGCTCAAGACTCGGGTAATGACCAATCACGGCTCAGCTTGTGACAATCACATGAGCAAACTCGGAACAGGTGAGCCCTGATTGCTCGTTACCTAAGCTTTGACCAACTATGATGTCATCTGGAGTCTAATTGGCTAAAGAGCCACTGTTGTCTCCTAAAATGAAGAAAACTAATGATGTTGCACTTTCCTAAAAAGAAAAGATGAACCTTTTTTAAAGCATACTATTCACCCCTAATAAGTGAACATCCAGCAGCTGTAATGTGGACATTTTCATACTGCATCATTAAAAAAAACAAACAAATATCCACATTGTGTCCCACCCCTCATTTATACCCAGTTTTCCATCTTGTCCCGCCTCTCCAGAAGCTTCTTCTGCAGAACCTCGCCGACGCCGCCGGGCGCCCCGAACTTCTCCACGATGGCCCGGGTTTTGCGGAACTGCTCGTCCTTCACCAGATGCCGTACGCACTTCAGGTAGGTGTCCAGGGTTTGCTTCAGCGGGGGCACGGGAACCTTGGGCAACCCCTGATATATAATCATACGGGAAAGCGCCACCAGTTTGATTACAGCAGAACAGCTGTGAAATGTCATCACCCCCTCATTGCCTTCTTCCAGTGATTGTTCATTAGTGAGATGGATGAAAGAGGGGTGCGTTTTACGCGTTAATTATTAGACAGTTAATAATTGATTGTTAATGCTTCAAGGCCGATTAGGCGATAAACTCCAACACCCTATGGGGGAATACTGTATATACGAATATAGTCTTCTTTGAAAAAAAAACACGGTTATATGCAAATGAATGATCTTTTCTGTCTGATGTTTGATCATTTGCATGCGGTTGCCGTGGGCGACCAGCTGTTAGGGCTGACCCATGCATTGGATCTAACGCTCAAGGTATTGTCATAAATGGGTCTTCTTCTTTTTCTGCTTTTTAACAACACAACCAACTAGAGATGTCCCGATCACAATTTTTATTATTTTTTTTTTAATCTGACGATATCGAGACTCGATCCAACCTCTCGGCAATGCATTATGAAGAAAGAATGAGCACATCCAAATTGTTTTTTATTTTTTATTGTTCTGAACAATGTTAGCCCAACATAACTTCAAATGGTTCCAATTAACTCATTCACTGCCATAAATTCATAAAAAAAAAAAAGATTATTAAAAATTAGAGGCGACAGGCAATTAAAATGTTTTATGTATGACTTCACTAGTTAACTCACGATTAATCGCAAATTTCATATCTGTTCTAAATGTACAGTGAAAAATAAATTCTAGGTTTTCATACTCTTGTTAACAAAAGTGGGAAAAAAAATTAAACTTATAGAAATAGTTCAAATGAATTTTCGACGTTTATAGCCGTCAATGGCAGTGAGTGCATTTTTTTTTTTAAAGAAAAGAAAAGATTATTAAAAATTTGGGGCGTCAGGTGATTAAAATTTGAATCGTAATTGATCGCAGGACTTCACTAGTTAACTCACGATTAATCGCAAATTTCATATCTGTTCTAAATGTACAATAAAAAAAAATCTAGCTCTTCATACTCTTGTTAACAAAAGAGGGAAAAAAATGTTAAACTAATAGAAATAGTTCAAATTAATTTTTGACGTTTTTAGCCGTCAATGGCAGTGAATGAGTTAAGTAAATAAAATATTTTTTTCTTGACTTTAAAAATGAAATAATTCAAAAAATCCTTTCTTTTTTTTAAACTATACCGATTAGCTGAAAAATCCCGTGATTGGCCCACATTTCCGATCAAATGATTGGATGATGACAACTTGTTACGCTTGCATTCTCCAATAAGATCAATACAAGAATTATGCATAGTTATGTGGTTTTAGTGTACTTTTTTGTTGTTGTAATTTTTTTTTAATTACCTTATTTAGCTATCTCATTCTATTAAATATTTTAATTTAAAATATATTTTAATTGGGATTTTATTGAGCCGCAGCACACATGGGGAAAAATCTCAAATGTCACAAAAAGTGAATTAACAGTTTAATGATGTACTTTCTTCTGTCTAATGAAAGAACATTTTAATGATCCTGCCTGTCCCTATACATTGCCGGCATTATTAGTTGCTCGTAATCACTGCATTAGAGGAAGTACTGTACACTTAATTATTGTAGGATAGACTGTAGGAGCTGTTCCGGGTGCTGAAGTTGCAGCAGCATGCTCCATGTAAAACGTACACATGTATTAAAAAATAAAATATATAGTGGCAAAAATAAGCATACCTCCGGAGATGCTGCGGCCACGTCTCTCTCCAAACGAGACATCTTTTCCGTCGGGAGCAGTCGGGGGGCAAACGTGGGGACGGGCGGCTGCACGGGGGCATGCAAAGGCAAAAAAGAAAGTAACGTCAAGAATGATAGGGACGTACACATTTCATAATGTCATTTTCTGCATACAATAACAATCTGATTTGACTTTGCTTGTATTTTTATGAACAGTGGGATTTCGTTTTGATCCGTTTTAAGCGCGGCTTTTATTTTCTTGCGACAAATGCGCATTACCGTCCGCTCGCGTTCATTTCGAGCATTGGTGGGAAACCTATGGATCGTGGGTCATAAATGGCCTATAATCGCATTTGATCCAGCCAGACATGCGTCATTAAAATGGCACTTCCTAAAACTGAGCAGCCTGCATATGATTCATTATTTTAATAATAAAAAAAGTTAGCATACCTGTTCAAGGGAGGCTCAGCGAGACCCCCGCGTCCACGTCGCCGTATCCCATATTAAGACAAGTCCCCTGCTTGGAAGAGGAAGGCGACAAGGAGGGGGGGCGGAGGGGGGTGTTGGCGGACCCGGGCTGCTCCTCTATACTCGTCCTCATGCACACCAGCCGTGTGACAGTCCACGTGGAAAGGCGGCCGTGAAAAAAGATGCCAAAGGAAGGTGTTGAGAAGGACTCTACCTATACCCTCCCTCCAACCCGGAGGCATCAAACTCCTCCCATCAAAATCTATTCGCGAGGGAGATTATCTAACTAACCCCCACCGTCCCAACTCGTCCCCTCTCCCCAACATTCACGGTTAAATTATTATATAAATGAGAGACAGCTGCACACTTTTGCGTGTGCATAAAAAGCAAGCAAAACTACACGGAAAAGTTTCTTTTTTTTTTTTTTTATGATTTCTTGTGCACGCCTACCTCTCATTTAAAATGGCTTGGCCACCATGAAAAAGGAACGCATTGGCATCATTCATTTAGTTAAAAGACGAAAAACAAGGCTCATGTGCCAAAAAGCAGTTGGGTTAGAAATAATCCAGTTATGGGTCAAAACTGCTACTTGGGTCAATTTGACCTTTTTTTTTATTTATTTTTTTTATATATTTTTTGTTTTTGTTTAAAGCAATGAAAACACCAGAAATAGGATTTTTGTTGGTTCAAATTGACCCAATCCTTTTTGACCAATTGTTAGGTTATTTTTGACTCAACTTTTTTTTTTTTTTGAGTGATATATGCTTATCATGCAATTCTATAAACTATAATGCAGTCCCGGATAAACTGTTATAAAAAGCTTAAAAACTAACTTAATAATATATATTTTCCAAACACATTTTGATATCCACATTTGATTATAAACCCTCCCATGCATCAATAAGAAACAAATCCACATCTCACAGATCCAAACAGATTTATTAAAACCACAGTCAATAAATGAACACACAGGATTTATTTGTCATAAGGAGATCTGACTTGTCTTGACAAAATGCTCCGTACTGACAGACGCGCTCACACACACGCACACACACACACACACTTGAGCTTATTTTTTTGTGTACTTTTTTTTTTTTTTTTTTTTTACATTGTGCATCTTGTTTTATCCACATATGTACAAATCCAGTTGTGCTGATACATTTAATTCCCAACGACAAGAAATGAGATTGTGGCAGGCCCTCTTGTTATATAAAATAAAATATCACCAACAATATACTAAAATCTGACCCTTTTTTTAAGTAAAAACAAAAAGACTAAAAAATATATAGTCTAATTTTTTTTGTGCTAGTGGATGTGTGCTTTTTATATTTGGTCCCACATTTATCTACACTTTTTTCTTTTACACTTATCAACCTCACAATGAAATTACAACCAAGAAAATAAATAAAAAGTCACACTCACACAATCGTAATTTTGGTGATTGGGTGTCTTATATTGCACATAACTTGGAATTAGACAGTGAGATCCACACGGGGGGGCCAGAGGGGGGTGAGAGCAGAGGTGGGGGGGCGTCTCATGAATCTCGCCCGCCTCAAGTGAACTCCGCGCCGGACGACTCCTCGGACTGCGAGCGCTGCGCCTTGAAGGCGTCGAAGCCGTTCTCGTCCACCGGCAGGCAGTTGCCCGCCGAGCTGTAGCCCTTCTTCTTCTTCTTCTTGGCCCGCCTCTCCTCCATGCGGATGGTGTCGTACAGCCCCTGCGGAGCCTCCTCCAGCAGGTTGTCCCTCTCCGAGTAGGACGGCCTCATTTGGCACACGTTGCGCAGCAGCAGCAGCGCGGGCGCGTACAGGACGTTGACCAGCCCCATGCCCAGGTTGAGCTGCACGAAGCCCAGGTTGTGCACGATCTGCCCCGCCACCACCGGGCCCATGGCGTACGCCACCGAGTAGGAGATGTCCGCGATGGCGTACACGCTGCCGTAGACGGACACGTGGCGCACGTCCACCAGGAAGGCGAGCGTGGGCAGCAGCGCCGTGTCCACCAGCGCGATGCCGAAGCAGATGCCGCACAGCGGGGCGATCAGCTCCCCGAAGGTCTTGCACGCCGGCACCGTGCACGAGCTGGCGCCGATGATGACCATGCCCAGCGCGCCGTAGAACCACTGCAGGTTGGGGTGACGCGCCGCCAGCTTGACGGTGATGTACACGCCGAAGACGTGCGGGAAGAAGGCGGGCAGCCACGTCAGGCCCATCTGCCACTGCGTGGAGTGCATGGTGCTCTCCATCCAGTTGGCGATGGTGGGCTCCAGGAAGGCCAGCGGGATGTTGCACACCGTCAGCGCGCCGGCCACCACCGCGATGTACGGGTCGATCATCAGCCGGTAGATGGGGGTGCCCACCGGCATGTTCTCTCGAGTCCTGTTGGAGAAGGGCCGGATGACGGTGAGGAAGAGGAAACCGTCCACCAGGCACACGAAGGCGAGCACCAGGAAGGGCACCCGCTTGCCGGCGAACTCGTAGAGGATCCCGCCGAAGGGAGGCGCCACCAGGCTGCCGAAGGAGATGAAGGCCAGCGCGATGCCCAGCGCCCGACTGCGCTCGGCCTCCTCCGTGTACTTGTCGGCGATCATGGCCAAGCCGGACGTGTCGGCGAAGGCCGAGCCCAGACCCTGCAAACTTCTGGCGGCGAACAGCGTGGCGTAGTTCTCCCCGAAGGCGAAAATGCACGTGGAGAGAAACATGACGGTGAGCCCGATGAGCAACGGGATGTCATACCCGACCCGGTCGATGAACGTGCCGCTCAGGGGGTTGACCAGCAGCTGCAGGATGGCTTTGGACGCGAACAGAACTCCGATTTGCACATCCAAGTTGTTGCGTTTATCCGGACCGGCGCCCGTGCCGGTGCCGGTGCCGTTGCCGTACGCGCTGGCGTTTGGGTGCAGCACGACGTGGACGTGCTCCGACTGCTCGTTCTCCAAGTCGGCCAGGTAGTCCGGGATGATGGGCACGATGACCATGTAAAGCATGTTGTCCAGCAGCAGCGCCACGCACACGATCACCAGGATGATGCGCCGCTGCTGGTGCGGGTCCTGCATGGCGGTGCCCAGCTGCTTGGTGCGCGCGCCCATCTCGGACAGCTTGACCGCGGCCGACCTGGCCAGCCCGGACGGTCCGACGTCAGCGTTCATGATAATGTGCTTCTTCTTCTTCTTCTTCTTCTCCTCGTCGAGTCAAATTGTGCGGGATTCTCTCATCGGCGCGCTACCCTGAGCGCCTCGCCCGTGCGTAAAAGGAGAGCAAATTTACGCACACCCCTCGGCTCCCTTCATGCTTCTCGGTGCTGCTTGCTGGCGCCGCCGACGACGCGCAGAGTCTTCCATCCTCACCTGTGGCACTTTTGCGCTCGGCTCTGACAGCATCAGTGCTGCCTCCGTGGCCATTGGCGCGCATTAAGCCGCTATTTTTGGTGCCTTTTTTTGTCCCCCTCCCCGCCCTCCTCCTCCTCCTTACACAGGGATGTGACATCAGCATCAGAAACCTGCGCAGAGTGGATCCCTCACAACACTTTGCATTTTTTATGCTAATTTGCCACCCTGGCTGCACGCACTTCAACCAATGGGAGCCGTCATGGGAGAAATCAACACCATCGCCCTGCAAGAAAAAAAAATCTTTTTTTAAGTTGCTTAACTTCAGTGATGACTAAACCCGTCTGCGGTATTCTTGTGTTAAAAAATATGAAACTCATGAAATAAAAGTAAAAAAAAAAAAAAAAAAAAAGAAGTACCAACTGAATTGTACAATTCAAGACCCGGTTTGATGGCATAACATTTGTACGAGTACAAGGGAATATTAGCATATATAGTGGGACCTTCACTCACCATAAAATGGTTTATTGCCTCTAGATGCCACTAGGTGGTGCCAAAGTGATTTTTTTGCACTGAAGCAGCAATTAGGTGAGTTTTTCAGCAGAATAGATTACCTTCCAAAATTCTGAAATGTGCAAATTGTGAATCCTAAACCACAAATATACAGAGGTAGTTTATTTATATGATCTTGTGCTCGAACTGGTTCACGTTCCTCCACTTTGCTCATGGCCTTGTTTTTTTTTTTTTTTTTTCTGTTTTTGCCGACTTCGCCTCTTGTTTGTTTGTTTATTACATCAAATCGTCATTTTAAAAAAAGCAGCAAAACTATTTCTATATATTTTTTTTTAAGTAGAAAGTGTAGATACCGGTTTTTCAATGTAGAAAGTAAAATCAAAAAGTCATCACAAAAATAATTATGTATGCTACCAGTCCAACCTTTCGTTCAATAGCAACTATCAAGGACTGACTTTTCAAATCCTATCCTGGTAAAGTAGAACTTTTGTCCATTGACGACACCTTGTGGGAGAAATGGGAGATGCACACAAATTATTTTGATTGCCTCAACATGTACTTCGGTTGCACCTGATTAAAATTTGCTAAACTAACACATCATTGGATAATTTTGAGGAAAAGAGGAGGAAATTACATCAGTTTACCACATTTTTAAAAATATGAATACTGTGTATTATTTTCTGCCCCAAAATTTAGCAATGGTAAAGGTAGGATTTTTGGATCCGTAAGTGTACCTAATATTGTGGCCGAAGTGTTCATGTAGCATAAAAAAACGGTTTTTTTTTGTTTTTCTCACGTTTATCATTTATCATCTGTACTGTTTTGCACTCCTAGTTGTCATTTATGTTGTAATGTATCGTTGCTAATTATCTTAGGCCAGTAGAGAGCAGCAAAGACCTTAAATCGAAATACTGTGTACGGCCCAAAACGGTGCAAGACTTTTCGGGAAGCCAATAAGAGTCAAAAACGATAATGTTGTTAAAAAAAAAACAATAACAAAGCAGTGATTGTAACAAGCAAAATCATTTACAATTTTAACCATTATTATTGTTGCCCCCCCCCCCCCATTTAAAAGTTTACCTTCTCTGCTAACCTATGCTACAATAAACACGGATTTACTTGTACAATCTCAATTTGACCCCCCTGACCCCGCCCCCTACAAAACATTTATACATTTATTCCAAACAGCTTGTATATGTGTTGCCAGGTCAATTAAATCCGCCCAGGGTCTCCAGAATCAGTAGTACTGATGTAACTATAATCAATGGGACTGTTTGTTCAACCAATCAGATTTCATATTTGTCCTCACAGGGGACGAGCTGATTGGTTGGTCAGGGAAAAAGTCGTTAAAGCCAATTTCGACTTGCAAAATATATTTGTAGCAATCGCCACACATTTAATAATCAGTATTTCAGTTGATTATAATGTATTTACATTTTTACGATAAATATTAAACTGCGTGACGTGATGGACGGCGATGTGCTGTCATACTGCATTTTTTGGGTTTCTAGAATTGTGACTTGATACCTCAGGGACCAAATTGAACCAGCACATGTTTATTTGATGATTTGATGCGGGACATTAACAAAGCAATGTGGGAGGATTTGGACAATCCAAGGGAAGAGGCGGAATATAATCTAATGACAGCGGGCCCTGCACGTGTTATGAGCCGTGCTGAGGTGACACTAAAAGGATCTGTGCAACATCTCCACCCCGGCGGCGAACGTTTTAATGAATATTCCAGACGACACGCTCCCGTCACAAACCTCTGATGCATGTGAACGTTTAATCCCGTCGTTGCCTCAATCATTTTCCAAATGGTTTCAAGTAAAGTCCCCACGATGACTCGCAGCAGCAGCAGCAGCGTTGCGTAATCTCTTCGGTCAACTGATCCAACCTGCAGACGCTGACGTCATTTGACCTTTGACTTTTGCCCCTTGTAGCCGCTTTAGCGTACAAGACTACGTAGTAGCAGTTATTTAAACGTTTATAATTACTGTAACATCCTCAATATGCTAATTTGTGTTAGCCCAGCTATGGCGTTCCGCACTATATGTTAGCATTAAGCTAGCCGACATGAATTCATTTACTCTTTATGTGTTGCTACTTTGCGTGCTAAAGTACTGCTATCTTGAAGGTATACAATTAGGGCTGCATTTATGCAAATTTTTGTTAGTCCTTCTTTGGTGTTTTTGCCTCATGTTAGGATTAAACTCGTGGCTTTTGTTAGTCCTTCTTCAGCGTACGCATTCGTAGTCGTACTCTACGTGTTTGCAGCCTGGCTATATCCGTCCATTACAAGATGTCCTCCTTTGATTCCTATTAACACTCTGACTTAGCGCTGCTTCTAACTCAAGCCCGGGACCGAATTGGATCACTAGTCCAGCCGCTCACTTTGTGAAAGTTTTCCAAGAATGCCACATGCTAATCTCTCCACGCACTCGCTCACCTGTATGAGGATTATATTAGCGCTAGTTTAACATTCGAAATCTGTTTTGCAACCTTTTTCTTCAACATGATCGCTCTTTTAAGATGGATTTGAAGGCAACGCAATGGCCTAGTGGTTAGCACGTTTGCATATCCTGATATGGACAAGCCTCGGGCTAAATGGATGATTTGAACTGCAGCTATGGGAATAAACACTCATTGGCCACTTCATTAGGCACACTAGTGTTTCCCAACCGCCACTCCCACCATTGACGCTGTGGCTTTCGGTCCCGCAGGTTAGTGTGACGACCGGCTTGCGTCTCCTGGCTGTTTATTTCTGGCACAAGTTCATTAAGCAGATCAGGGCGGTGCGTTTAGGGACCTCTCATTTGTGAAAGCAAAAAAAAAAATACAATAAATACATCACGCTCTTGTATGTAGTAGTTCTGATTTAATCATTACAAAGACTCATACCATTTTATGTATTTATTTATGGCTTAACATGTCTGACAACACAGTTTGTGTACAAAAGTATTGGGACACTTAAAGGAAGGCTGTGGCCATATAAAATTTTAAATGACAGAATCGTGGAAAAGTAGTTGGGTCGTTTTTAACTCTTTGACTGCCAAAAACGTTAAATAACGTTTAGTAAAATCCTATGGAGGAGTGCCAAAGACGTTAAAAGACGTTTGTTTCAAAACAGAGGTGAAACTAACCATTTTCTATTGTTGATTACTGAAAAACGGAATAAGGTAGAAACAAACTTTTTTTTCTGATGAAAGATGAGAGTCCAATCTTTCATTTGGTAGTATGTGTGTTTCCATAGTCCAAACACATAATTTTCTATGGACCTTGAAAGATCAGTCAAAATGCTTAAATCGGCTGGCACCCACGGCATCCTTTTTCTGAAAACATCTGGCAGTCAAAGAGTTAACTGCTAAGACTTTTGCTAATGTGTCAGGATGAATTTGTAGAATTTCAAGCGGCTTAATCTTTTGTAATCACCTTGAATTTTGTATGGAAAAAAAACCCCACTGGTACCTTAAATGGACATTTTGCAACCGCTGAAAAAGTCATCAATAATCTGTGTCCAAATACTTTTATCCATAAAACTTGAGGCCCTCTGAGAAGCCTTGAGGCATTTTCACATTCATATAAAAAAATACCTTGCAGTGAAATATAATGAAAACTGTCCACACAGTTCCAAAAAAAAGGTCAACCTTTCCATCTATTTTGACTTTGGCTTTTTCAGATCCGGCTCGGCTATCTTCTGCCCGGTGAGGAAGTACCAAACGCCTCCGCGGTAGAACTCGTTGCCGAAGGAATAGAGCAGCGCGTTGAAGATGGGGTTGGTCTTTGCTACCACCGGAAGCACCTAGAAAGGAAGAAAAGCACAACCCGGACAGCTCGGAAAGCTCCAACGTGACATTTTTGGACTCGTTTTTGCTCACCATTCGTAGCTTCGGAGATATAACTTTGACGTTTTGGAAGCAGGCGTAGATGCACATGAGGACGTAAGGGCCCCAGCACGTTAGCATCACTCTCAATGGCAAATTGGTGTTGAACTGAAAAAAACAAAGGAGTCCGAATTTGAGTTTACTGTAATAACTTTAACTCATTCACTCTCAGCCATTTTCACTGAAGCAACTTCATTCGCTCTCGGCTGTTTTACTGGATTTTGATTTTGCAAGGCCCACATAATACTGTGTTATATTTCTATAAAAACATAGAAGCTACCAAAAGAAAGATTAGAGTCTCTCCTTTCATCAGGAAAAAAAAGTATATTTGTATCCGTTTCCGTTTTGCAGCAATTAGCTTAGCTAAGTTTCATCAATATTCACATTCCTGGTGAAAACACTGACAAAAAGAGCTAGTTGCAACATGGCCCTGGCTGATCTCTTATACTCAGCTGCCACCTGCTAGCCATTATTTGTGATAGCTACCATTGCTTTAAGTGACCTCTTCAGGTCAGAAGCTGCACCAAAGCCTTCTGTATGTTCTAGCATAAAAAAAGCATTAAAAAACGTATAAATATGTTTTTGGGAGTGAAGGACAAAGCATTAAAAAAATTGTTTTACACGTTTTTGGGGTTTGAATGAGTTAAATTGGTTTCTAGGTGCGCTTACCCGGTAGTGATGGACCTTCTTGAAGTGTTTGTTAATGGCGCTGTAGCATGACAGCATGGTGAGCATCGGGAAGGTCAAGTAGAGCAGCACCAGGGTGAGCATGAAGGTGATAAAGTCCCTAAAAAAAAAAAAAAAATCACTTACTTTTGTTAACATTCTCTGTTGTTTTAGTTGTGCTCTGTATCTCTCGTACCTGTCTCCTCTGGTGTAGTCCAGCGTGCAGCAGGTCCTCATGGGCTCAAAGTCGTACACGCCCCAGCCCATGAGCGGGACTGCAGCCCAGAAGATGGACAGGATCCAGATGATGGCGCTCATCACAATGGCCGTGCTCCAGAAGAGCTTTTGTCCTGCGTGGTGACACAGCAGCACAAAAAATGTCCGTCCGCCTCTGTCAAGGTAACTTCAATAGCATGTTTGGCCACCTAAAGGAGTCAATTTCATACTAGAAATCAATCGAGATATAAAAACAAAAAAAAATTCCTATTGGCATAATCTCATCGGATTGCTTTAATGCTGATGTGTTCATCTTCCAAAATGAACTCACTGGTGCAGTACTGGTGATATCGGTCCCAAGCAATGGTCGCCATGAAGCTGATGGACGCCAGGACGGCGATCATGCCCTGGAAGCCGTGATAGACGCATCCGCTCTGGCCAAAAGGCCAATGTCTACAAACGGCGAGGGGGGGGGGGGGACAAAAGTACACATGAGGCATTCATCCAAAGGTATGAGCACGATCTGGAAAAAAGTCAGGAAATGGACATAATTATTATTATTATTTTTTCCCTTCTAAGCTTCTTAAAGACTTTATGAGTGATTTTCCTAAGTGCAGACTCCAAGTAGTAGTATTGGGACACTTCATTTTATCAGCTTAAGTGATTGGATCACATTGTTTGTCTTTCTCGCAGCAGGATTTTACACACAATCTCGCTTTCACTGGAATATAAAAGAAACCCATTAAATATGAACACATACAGGACATACAGCATAACTCTACATTTGTTTACAAGTTTATACATTTTATATTTATTTAACTTTTGAATCCATTGCATGTAATCTTTATGAACTTTGTGTTTTAAATATGGATTGAAAGTGAATCCAGAGGTTTGTTTCTAAATACATTCATTATAGGTCTAGCCTACATGTTCTAACAATAAATGATAAACGGGAAAATATATAAGAGAACTACACAGTATGGAATTATGGAGATATACTGTTTTTCACTAAAATGTTCTGATTTTGTTATTTTTATTATTATTATTGCTAAAATGTACCCAGTAATGCACTTGCAGATACATTTTCCACACCCACACCGGTTTGAGAGCAGATACATGGACTTGATTTCCCCCCAATTTGAAGCCCCATTTTCCATACTTAGATTTTTATTTTTTTGTTAAGAACACAGTTGAAATGGGCATTTATTTTTTAATTATAGAGGACTTCTAGGTACTTTTTTTAAAAATCGTTTTGAGTGCAAAAAAATGTACTTGAATTATCTTTTTTTTTAATACAGTTTGTTTATGCTTAATGTTACAGTGACTAGAAATAAGAGAAAGAAAATTTCTCATCTCATTTTGTATGTTTACATTATATATATATTACATTGTGGTGGTACTATAAGTAGAACGTTTTATTATTATTATTTTTAAAAAACATATACATATATATATATTTTTAGGTGTTTCTTGTCCAAAAAACTTGTACATAAGATGTTTTTAAATGGTTCGATAAGGAGCTCCGGTGAGTTTCCGGTGTTACCGGACCGGAGGTAGCTGGCGTAGGCTGCCGTGAGCCCGTTCACGTTGAGGCTCATGTCGGCCAGCGCCAAGTTGAAGATCAGGAAGTTGCTGGGGGTCCTCAGCTCCTGGACGCGCAGGAAGGAGGCGACTGTGACGGCGTTGAGGAGGAACCCGAGGACGCCTGCGGGTGGACGGAGGAGGCCAGTCTTAAGAATAATAACCGACGATAACATTCGTGCTCCTCGTTTTTCTACTTACCGCCGACAAAAAGCGCCGAGCCGAACATGAACATGTCGAAGTCGGCGAAGCCTTCAGGTAGCGTATACGCCGCCATGTTTTTTTTTTTTTTTTTTTACCGAAGACCACAACAACTTGTGGACTTTTCCCCACTAAACTTTTTTTTTTTACGTTTCCCTTCAAACACGAAGAGTAAACACAACCTTTCCTTCTGTGTCCTCGCCCCACAAAGTGAAGCTTTGTGTTGCCCTCCTGTCACATGAAGGGGAGGGCGAAAAAAACTGAACAATGAGCTTAAGATTTGTGACTCAGTGCTGCTGCAATCCCCCCAAGAATGTCCTAACAAGAACCCTTTGCTCTCATTTAGTAAGAAATCTTCATTTTTCATGAGTTCGAATGCTCCCTCGATAGATGTGAGAAGAGAAAATGGACAATATGAGCTTGTAATTAATATAAAATGCAGGCATGGTGCTTCACTGGGGTGAGGGGGGGGGGAGCTATAGCCCTGTTAAAGACCTGTATAGCCCCTCCGGCATTTTATTTTGGTATACTAATATATATTTATAAAAAATTTGATCAAGGGTGGCTGAGAAAATATATAATATATATATATATATATATATATATATAAAAAATATTTTTTTAACTCTTTCACTGCCAGACGTTTTCAGAAACGGGTTGTCCCCACTGCCAGCCGATTTAAGCATTTTGAGTGATCTTTCAAGGTCCACAGAAAATGTTGTGTTTGGACTATGGAAACACACATACTACCAAATGAAAGATTGGACTCTCAGCTTTCATCAGAAAAAAAAAGTTTGTTTCTACCTTATTCCGTTCTTCAGTAATCAACAATAGAAAATGGTTACTTTCACCGAAATTCTCTCTTTTGAAACAAAAAACGGAGAAAAAGAGCTTTTTGTGAAACGATGTTATTTCATGCACTCTAGTGAATTGTACACTTCTTTTTGTCTGATGCCACAAACACCTAAATAGTGCTTTACTTCTGTAAAACGCTTTCACCAACAATGAAAAAGTGTTTTTTGATTGCAAAATACGTTTATTTCCATTCAACAGTGTAACAATTTGACAAAACAATTTCGCAAACTATTTACAAATGTGTGCAACTGTGGTACTACTTACAATTATGTGGATGTTTCAAATACAGTTTTTCCTTTTGTAACGCTCTCCTGCATGCGGAAGGGTTTCCTCTACCCGTTTCAAAAAAAAATAAAAAATCATTGGATGACGTCTTTTGACGTCATTGGCAGTGAAGCGTAGGTTTTTACTTGACGTCTTTAAACGTCAGTGGCAGTGAAAGAGTTAAATATCAAACAGATACAGATTTCTGACCCCGTAGCACAGGTGTAACACCGTTTCTGCCATGACTTCCTCCCAAATCCTAAAAAAACAAAACAAAAAAAACTGTATGTAAATTGAATTAAAGAATCAAAAGTGCCCATCGGTCTGAATGTAAGTGTGACACAAAGTAAACTGGGGTTGGCTCTAGCTCCCCCGGCGCCCTAATGAGGACAAACGCTCTTGAAACTGGATGGCTGTTTTTGGGGAAAGTAGTTTTTGCTCTCTCGGGAGCCCTATTTTGAAATTGTTGTGCGAGAGTCTGATTGCAGATTGCATTAATCTGCTCACAGATTAGCAGCAACTCATCAACAAATGAATTATTGAGGTTTTTCCCGGTGGACATCTTGTTGAGCCATTGTAACAGCTGCTCCCTAAAACTTTTAACCATCGAAATGTGGACTTTTGTGGTTGATGTTTTAATAATTGTACAGTAAATTATAAACATGCTTGTTCACCAGTGTGATGATGCCCATATAAATTCCAGTGCTCTTGTATTTGCAGGGATTTTTTTTTTTTGAAGTGTACAAATATATATTTAGAAAAAAGACAGATGAGTGGATTAAAGGATTTGTCCTCTTTGTTTTTATCAAAACTGCACCTGTTTAAAAAGAAAAAAACATAACTGTGACATACTCAAAGTAGGTCAGTGAAGCATGAAGATTGTGTAAATTATTGACTCTGTAATGATGAGACTTTCACAGCACCCATGAAGACGCTTAGCATTTGTCCAAACTTTTAAATGTACAACGTCACTAATATCTCTCACTGGGTGTGATCTACAATAACATCACTGAAAGGATGATTTTGGAGAGTGAAGTGAAGAATATAATTTTTTAACACTCTAATGTAATAAATGACTAATGCTGCCTGCTAGTGGTGGGTTTGCACCAAGCAAGCATACCGCTTGTTTGGACTTCTAAATAAAATAAAAAAAGAATGAATGAGAAAATAGCTGGACGAGTCAAATGAGTTGATATTTCATCAAACGTCAGGAATTACTACTACAAATTCATCGAATTCTGTGACATCCTATGGAAGGACCTGTTGAATATTCTCCAGCAGGCCCCAGTTGTGCGTCTTTATAAAATGTCAACATTGGAAAGTGGCAAGTATGCAACCTATCAGCTTCTAGGATAGCCCTGGTGTAATCGTGTGAATGGAAATAACCCCAAAGTAAGCTCCTCCTCCTCCTCCTGCTCCTCTAATCCCAGCGCATCCTTTTTATCTGAGGATTGACAGCAGGCGGAGCAGAATGGAGCTGATGGGACCACCATGCATCTCATGTCCCCTTAAACAACAACTTTTTTAGGATTCTTATTTAGTAGTGAACTAGTTTGTAGCATTTAGGAGCCTCGTGGGAACCAAAATGAGTCGCCATTTTTCTTGTGCTTTTTGCGTGGCTTTAGTTGTTCTCCCCCTCATGAGTACTTCGTGTCCTGCACAGTGCAGCTGCTTCTTCCACAAACTGAGCGACGGTTCCAAAGCCAGGTAAAGAAGAGTATTGACACCAACTTCTTTTTATGAATTCTATTTTTTTTTTTTGTATCTTGCGTGCAAAATTGACAGCCCATTGGTGCGTTCGTCAATTCAGTAGTGGAGGATTAACTTGGAGTTGCTCTTTAATCTGTTTTTCTTGTTACAGGACAATAGGCCACTACTTTTAAAAACTGTTTAGTTCAAATAAATGTTATTTTTAATCTGTATTTTTTGTATCTATAGTTTTTACACTAGGATTACATATTATCAAATGTCTGCACAATCATGCATAATTATTGTAATAAATTTTTTGGGGGCAGGTTAACAAAAGATATTTAGTTCTACCCGCTACATTTTTTGGGGAAGTTATTCCTGTGTTATGATAACTAACTGCAGTGAAAAAATGACACCTATTTCTAATCAATTTATACGTTGTCATCAGGATTCCTACAGTTAAAATTTTATTTTTCCACAGAAGCGTCCTGTGCAATGATCCCAAGATCAGCGTCATTCCTACAAATTTCCCCACGGACACCTCCAAGATACGCATTGAGAAGACGGCCATCGCCAGGATTTCTAGTGGCAACTTTCGCTACCTCAGCAGCATGGAGTTCCTCTGGATGTCTTTCAACTCCCTGAGCTCTCTCAGCGTGGACAGTTTCCGGGGTCTCACGAACCTGGACGAGTTGAGGCTGGACGGAAACGCCCTCACCTCGTTCCCGTGGGAGTCTCTGAGCGACATGCCCAATCTGAGGCTGCTCGACCTGCACAACAATAAGATCTCCAGCATGCCCGCTGAGGCTCTAGTATACATAAAGAACATCACCTATCTGGATTTATCCAGTAACACTCTCACCACCGTCCCCGCAGATGTCCTCTCACTTTGGCTAAGTGTGAAACCGCTTCAGGGTGCTGATTCCTCCAAGTTTATTCTTGGTGAGTTTCAATAATCAGGAGGCTTCTTGTTCTTAGTCGCCATATTTGACTTTCACCACCAAGGACGGATTAGTCTAATTTTAGTAGTTGTGTTGAGTTGTGTTGTTATAATAGCTCACATGCAACAAGGTCTCAATGACGCATTTGCTTTTCAGGTCTCCATGACAACCCGTGGTTATGCGACTGCCGGCTTTACGATCTGGTTCAGTTCCAGAAGTCTCCAAGGTCATCAGTCGCGCTAATAGACCCCAGGCTGCGGTGTACCGACCCGGAGAGTCTGTCTGGGGTTTTCTTTACTGAAGCGGAGCTGCAGAGGTGCCAGGGCCCTCGGGTGCATACGGCTGTTGCACGTGTCCGGAGCTCGCTGGGCAACAATGTCCTGCTTCGTTGCGGCACAGTCGGTGTTCCCATCCCTGAGCTGTCTTGGAACCGTGCTGACGGCAAGAAAATCAACGGCACTAGTGAGTTCTCCTGAACCAAATCCAGAGGTGCTAAGATTAGAACGCCATCTATTTCAGTGTCAACGGGATTAAAGTTCTTCTCTTTGTATCAATCTACTTAACCCTACCAACCTTTTCTTTATTTTCAGTTCAGCAAGAGATCTCAAAGGAGGGCATCATTTGGTCCATTTTGAGCGTGCCCGCAGTCTCTTACAAGGATTCAGGAAAGTATGTGTGCAAAGCAAGCAACTTTGTGGGTACCGCAGACGCCATCATCTCCTTGGTGATCACAGACACCTTTCGGTCTGAAGACGCAGGAGGTGCAGTCGCCAAGAGACCTAGAGGGAAGAAGCCTGGCGGTATGGGGAGGGCCGCATATCAGGAAAAGCTTATTGCCAGATATGTCCCTCCCCCGACCACCTCGCCAGGCAAGCCCATCATCGAACCCCTCAATGGCAAAGGTGTCACTGGGAAGTATGAGGTCGAGAGCTACAGCGTCTCCTCCGGCTCGCGAGGGCGAGGCCGGGGGTCAAACCCTCGAAAGCCGGAACAGGTTGCTTTGGGTAACATGGTGGCCAACGCCTCATCCTTACAGCAAGCCCCCGAGAAAAGGGTTGTGCGTTCGGTGAAGGTGATCGGCGATACCGACCACACCGTCTCGTTGAACTGGCGAGCCCCGACGGCCACAAACGTCACCGAGTTCAGCGTCCTGTACGCTGTGTTTGGCGAGCGGGACATGCGGCGGATCAACGTCGGAACGGGCAAAAACCGTATCACCATCGATGGCCTGGTGCCAAAAACAAAGTACATCGCTTGTGTTTGCGTCAAAGGCCTGATCCCGAAAAAGGAGCAGTGCGTAATCTTCTCAACGGATGAGGCGGCCAGCGCAAGCGGGACACAGAAACTCATCAATGTGGTTGTCATCACGGTAGCCTGCGTCATTGCCGTGCCCCTCACTCTGATTGTTTGCTGCGGTGCCATTAAGAAGCGTTGCCAAAAGCTGCTGGGCCGGCCGTCCAAGGAAATACAAGACTCCTATGTCACATTTGAGACGCTCGGCCCCGGGGCCAAAACTAAAGGGATGGAAGGTGAGTTTCTTACACGGCTAAACCCCGATGAGTCCAACAGGCTGCTCTCTGCGAGATCTAGCGTTGATTCTGAGGCCATAACAAGGACCGAGGGGCCCCCTAATGAGTACTTCTGTTAGAACCCGACGTTTGCCTCACCTTCTGGGAGATGCACTTTGAGACTGGAGTAGTGAAGACTGATCCCTCTTTCAGGGTTCCCCAAAGGACATTGACAGCTCATTTGCCACCGGATGAAATAACTTTACAGCCTTGTGGAAGAAATCTAAATATTATATATGACAGCAAAAAAGGGAACTTATACACAGTGAAAAGGTTATTTACATGTGTTTTTGATGTATTGTGTCTAAATGTGTTTTGGGACCTCACATGAAACGGTGACATTTCATCTTTTCAACCTTAACAACATATTTCTTCTAATGTAACCTCCGCACTGTGTACAAACCTTTACATGAATATATTATATTTAGAAAGATTTACGATGGTTAGTCTGTTTCTGTTTTGTATGTCGTCATGTGCCAGGTTTTCCGTACAAAACTCAACACCTCTTGCACAATTTCTAATATGTAAATTTGTTGTCAACTGATGCATCTGTACATGAAAGTGTTGCATGTAAATAAATGTTTTTTATATATATACCGATACATGATTGTTTATTATGTTTGGTTGAAACGTGTGGATGCCATGACTTGAGGCATGTGTTTGGTACAGTAAGCAAAAAATAATAATTCCATCAAAATAATGTTTGAGTTATTCACACTTTCCACAGCCAAAGTCGAAACCAGTTTGTATGCACACTACAGTCAGTCAGAGCAAGTGGTACAGAGAGAATCGATTTCTGCCGCCTAAGGTACAATCTGCACTAATGTACCTTATTGGGCTAATTACAGAGTTTATTCAAGGGTACAAAAGCCTTTTAGCCCCAGAGCCAATCCATTATTCCCCCTAAAGGTACAAGGATGTATCGCGGCTAATAGAATACGAAGAGTACTGCAACTGATTGCTGATAGAACAACCTGCCGAGTCCTGTGGTATTGCATCTTATCGAGGTCAGATTACAGTCCTATCCAGACATCTGTCACCCCTCTCTTGGCACCGCTAACCGGCCCACTTAGGCAGATGGGCCTCCTGCTGTGGCCCAAAGCCTCGTTCTACTGGGTGGCTGACCAAGTCACATATCTGAAAAATCCAGAGACAACAGAACAGGTCAATCAGTGCGGCGAAGGGGCAGCCCCCAAGAAATACACCCGAGTGCATCTCATGTCTGCTGCTGCCTTAAGTGTTACATCAAGGAAGCTTAAGCTAATAGGCTTAGGTCACGTAGCCTGTCCATGTCGCATCCTGCCCTTAACAGGCTTGTTTCCCATGCTCCTCTAGGAACATGGATGGCTTTTGTGTCGCGTTACACATTGCTTTTGTGTTTTATCTCGTCGCGCTCGGATCATCAACTTGTCTGAACGGTTGCTCCTGCACCGATGAGACCCTGGGAAGGTGAGTTGACTCTAATTTGTGAAAGCCAGGTCGTATTTGAAGACCCCTCATTTCCCTTTCCGGTAATAACATCTAGGTCTTTGCTATGCATGGAAACCCCCTTGAGTCAAATTCCGGAGGACATCCCACACAATTTCACAAAGATCCGTGTGGAAAACTGCCACCTGACGGAGCTACCTCGAGGATCCTTCTCCAAAGTCGGTGCCTTGGAGTTTCTTTGGCTAAATTTCAATGATATCACCCTGATGAACATCAAAAGCCTACAGGGGCTGGCCAACCTGACCGAGTTGCGGCTGCAGGGCAACAAGCTTTCTTCAGTTCCATGGACTGCATTTCAGGACACGCCGAAGCTCAAAATTCTGGACCTGAAACACAATCGTCTTGATGTCTTACTGGAACATTCCCTGAAACACTTACCTATGCTGACCTACTTAGATTTATCCTTCAACCACCTTAGTGTTGTATCAAAAGATGTGTTCGTAAATTGGCCCCTTTACCAGAAAGCAGAGAGAGTATGGGCAAAGGAGGGATTGGTCTCCAATGTGGTCTTAGCTCTGCATGACAACCCCTGGCTGTGCGACTGCCGCCTGAAAGGCTTTGTGGAGTTCATCCGAGCGGTCGGCCCTCCCATCATTCTCATGAACTCTTATTTGAAGTGTTCGGGCCCCGCCTCTAAAGTGGACAAGTTTTTCCACAAGATCCAGTTGAAAACATGCACAAAGCCTGTGGCTTCCTCCCCAGAGACTAACGTCAGTGTGGCTCCCGGAACAAACGCAACACTCTCATGCTTAGTCAAGGCCAGGCCGAGCCCAACCATTGAGTGGATGTACAGTCAGAAGATTATAAGAGGATTTACGGGTAAGATTTTTTTTTTTATACCGTTGTCCATTAAACAGTTGTAAACCTGCTGTCAGAGCACTCTAACCACATTTCGAGCTAGCAGTATATTTCACTCTCACAGTCATCTGATTTATAATTCCAGTGGGCGGTAGGTAGAAAGGAAGGGGATAGCTACTGTATGTCACCTACAAAACAATGTATATCAGATTAGTATAATAGCAGTTTGAAACGGTGCAACCCGTCAAGATGATGTTTGAAGATTGTTGCTACATTTAAACCCTCTGTCGGAAATAGTGGGCAGCCAAGGCCAGGGGCAAGATCGAGATTTTAGGGACAGTACCTGGGTCAAGAAAGTGTGTGTGTGTGTGTGTGGGGGGGGTTGCTGGAAATGGAGACGCTAGAGAGGACATTCATGAATGTGGTTACTCAAGACTTGCAGATAGCTCGTTAGAACAGAATTGGAGATGTGCTGAAGGAGATGTAGAAGGATGCTTTGCTTTTGTAACCCTCGAATAAGCTTAGCTCAAAGCGAAAAAAGATGATGATGACCTTGGTCCAGAAAATTAGCTGAAGGACATGTCCCAAAACGGGAATTCATTTACCACTGAACCACTGGATCGTACTGAGTGTAAAATTTTCAGTGTAAGAGTAATTTCGGACTTCTTCCCATTCTGCTCCCTTTGTTATAGAAGTGACCATTCTCTGTCCACTAGTTAATGGAACTCCGCCATATAGGTACCATATTGCTGCAGTTGGAGTACGAAAGATTTTAGAGACACAACTTTAGTCTTAGACCAAGAAGTAAAGACATATCCATGATCTAGTTCCATTTTCTCCGTACAGCAACTGTGACCCCCGTCGACGAGGAAACCGTCAACTCCACTCTGGTGATCCCCTCCTTGCACCTCGGGAACGCAGGACTCTACACCTGCCTGGCCAACAATTTCATCGGCAACTCCTCTGTTGGGATCACGGTGAGCGTCAGCGCTTTGAGTAACTCCGCTCCCCTCCCGCCACCTTCGCCCATCTTTTCCCCCGACGAGAACACCTACATTGACATCCGCATCGCCAAGCAGACAGTTTATGGCATCACCCTGGAGTGGCGCGCAGCCACCGGCAACCCGGCAGAAACTTGGTTCACCGTCCACTTTGGCAAGTACGACTCACCCAAAAGGGAGACCATCTACATTGGACCAGGCATCAACAGCTATTCAGTCAACGATTTGCTTCCTGTTACCAAATACGAGGTGTGCGTGACCCTGAGGAACCACCGGCCGCGGGAAGGCCAGTGTGTTGTCTTTGTGACGGGAAGCGATGTCAGTCAGATGGAGCAGAGGGAGCGTCTGATCCACATAGTTGTCGTCGTGTGCGTCATGGTGCTGGCCGTGCCGGTCGGCATTTACGCCTGCACCACCGAGGCCCGCCTCAGCTGTGTGGAACCCTGTGGGATTCTGTGGAGAAAGCGACATTTGCGGTCTCACAATGGGAACCTGCAGGAGGTCGAGAGTCAGGGGACGGAAAGTCAGTGTCCCGAGAGTCAGGGGCCCGAGAGTCTGGGCACTTTTGACAGCCTGCCGGCGGCCAGTGATGAGGTCCTGTGCAGGGACGTGCAGGAAAATGCAAAAAAGAAGCGCAAGTCTGACGACAGATGCAAAGGAGGAAGTGCGGCCTATCTGTACTAAATCAACTCCTATCCATCAAAACATTTTCTATACCACTTATCTTGTTGAGGGTCACATGGAGCTGGAGCCTATCCTCGTTGACTTTGGGTGAAAGGCGGACTACAATCTGGACTGGTTGCTGTTCAATCACAGGGCACATTTTGTGAAAAAACACAATTCTCACTCAAATAAATCAACAACAACTCTGCCTTTCTTCTTTTACTGTAAGAAGTGTTTATATTTAATTTTTAATGTAAGGAAGGATTTCTATTTTTTTTTTTCATTTTGATAATCAAATGTATATACATTATGACTTTATTACATTTGTATTTGTCTTATGATTAATGTTCAGTATGTATCATTCCTGGATTAAAATGATAAAGCCAGACAAATACTGAGGCATTCTTTTCTTTTCTTTCTTTTTTTTTTAGCACAATCACTCAGAGGATTTGTTACATAAGTGCTATATTCCCGTGCATTTATCCATACACTCCTAAGAAGATTAGAGTGATTTTCTCTCTGAACCCTTGTCAGCGGGACATGATATTTCCATTTAATGACAGGTCCCATTGCCCATGTTCTGCACAATGATTGGTAAGCGCTGTCTACATGATTTTTATTAACTGCAATTTTAGCAATGTTGTCAGCTCAGAATTTTACAGAAAAAAACTGTTGTGGAAAAATATATTTCCAAAGGGTTTTATGTTTTTCTCTGGTCTGTCCTGTTCTATTTATCTGATTTTAAAAATGTGGTCAATGTGTGACAACAAACTTTTTTTTTTTAAACCTCTTTTCTATGCTAATTTAAGCACTAATTATCACAGCATGCTAACATCCTGAAACTAGCATAATGTTCATGCTGTGGCATCATCATTGCTGTTCTTGGTTTTACTTACTACATTAATGGAAAGAAAAATCTATATTTCTCCACCTCGCTCCGATTTAATGAGTCCTTTGTAATCCTGTTGTGTCACTGACGACGTTTAAGGCTTTGCATTAATCTAATAATCCGATCGACTGTAGCCTCTGCGCACATGCACGCCCACAAAAAAAACGTAGCAGAGGCCCTATTATGTTGAAATATTTATTCAAAATCAATCAAATACAAAGACGGTACAAATATGTCACATGCAAAGACCAGGCAGTGTCTTTTATAGTTAATGCCGTATATTTCCATGTATTTTACAAAGTCAGATATGAGCTAATACATTATAATACAGTAATCACATGACTCTTAAATCGCCTGCATTTGAAGGCATTGATGAGACACATAAGAATGCGCACGATCTTAGATATTTCCATGTTAATTCTAATTATTTTGAGTAGCTACAAAAGGAAATGTTCATGCATTTGAAATTCAAACGTGTCGAGCGTAGTTATAAGCTTTATATTTGATACATCCAGAACACTTTTTTTGTACACACATTGGGGGGAAAAAAAAGCTCAAATCTTATAAAAGCAGGTGTTTTAATACAACTACAGAAAAGCAACCATGCAAGCAAGCTTGTGTTAGAGCGCGATGCGACCGTGGCACGTGGTAATCGTACAAAAAAAAAGAGCGAGCTTTCGGCGTGTCATGCTAATGTGAACTTCTAATTTCTATGCATTAGATCAAACAAAATAGTACAAAAGGAAGCTGCTGCGTGAAAATATTTTACGTGAGAACCAGTGCAAGCATGAGCAATGTTAGCACTGTATCGCAAACTGCGATTTTTTTTATTTTCTTCAAACAACCGTTTCAAGAAGAGACGATGAATGTACACAATTATTGATTATTGTCTATTGCCTTTATACTAATATTAGAGCGGAGGGCTGTGTTTCCTTTGCAGTCACACAAACATACTGTACAGTATCTGTCTCAGAGGGTTAAGATGACGTGAACCTCCTCAAGGTGGCAGTGTGGCGATTATCTTCAGCCTTCTATTGTTTTCAGTTATCTACTTGCGCATTTATTTTTCTGATGACTTTTTGCTTTTACTCTGTACACTTAAAAGCGATCTGTACTTTCTATGCGTTAAATTGTCACAATGGACTTTCTTTTTTTTTTTCCAACCTTGACAGATGACAACGCCACATTAGAGATGTAAATAGACAGAGGTAATGGTTGAGATCTTAATGGGCGGATACCTTGAAGTCTGTAAGGCGTAAAATACATGAACAGCAGCGACTTTGAGGACTGAGCAATATTTACAAGAATTGTTTGTAACTGTCGCCTGTTGGAGTGATTTCTGGCTAATGCGTTAAAAAAAAGTCCCCGTCCAATCTATAAAACCTCACCTGGGGGATTTTTCCCCCACGTTTTTCTTGACCTTAAGTAGTCAGTGCTGTACTTCTACTTTTACCAGAGTCTATTTTTACACAAGCATCTGTACTTCTTGGCATAAGAACAGAGGGGTGAGCACTTTGCCACTTCGGGTTAATAGTAACCTTGGTTGTTTTCTATCATCTTCTGCTCCAGTCTCATTTTCAACTCCGAAACCAGCGCAGAGCTCATGTTGCCCTCCTTACGACGGCCCGATTTGCCCGTCTTTGAGCCTTTGGAGGCCAAGGCTCCCGATATGGTGGGGACGGCTCGGGACCTCTCGGCCGGTCTGTTGGTGGTCGGAGGCGGCGGGGGCAGACATGGGGCGCAGGGCGGAGGCGGCGGCCTCATTCTCGGGGTGCCTGCATCCTGCTCGGGGTTCCCCTCCAGATCCTCCAAGAGGAATTTCTCGGTGGGGTTGCCCAATTTGAACGCGGGCATGTTGAAGGTCCAGGGCTGCTGGCGCCTGGGTCGCCTCTTGATGATGCGGCGCGCGGGCGTAACCCTGTTTTGGGACTTGGCATTGCGCATGTACATGGCCGTGGAGATGAGAACGGTCGCCCCTACCAACAAGCTAATAATCAACGTAAGCATGCCTAACGCTTTCATGGGGTTGTCCCTACTTTTCATTAAGAAGGCCGCCATAGGCCCTTTGAGAGGAGTCTGCAAAAGAGCACAAATAGAATTGGAATCATCCGAGCATCATTTGAAGCGTGCAATAAATTGATAAGCAAAGCACAGGCGGAAGAGGCCCAAACTAGCCTACACACCATCTCTATGCCAGGGGTGTCAAACATACATCGTAAAGACTAAAACCAGATGCTATTGATGCTATATGCTATACTTTTACTAGTCTGACCCCTTGACACCAAATGAACAACATACAATGAGTTTGACACCCCTGCAGTCTGCACGCTATGATAACATGATATGTTTGTGAGTGCGTCTGAGCTTGGTGCGTTTGACTTTGGCATGGAGCTGATGAGGGATGACACATCACGAGCCAATCAGAGTACAGGAGCATGTTTGGTGTGAGAAAAAACTTGAAATTTTGTAACCCTTTCAAACATGCTCGAGTACTTTTTTCACAAAGCAAACCAAGAGACAAAGACAGCGTAACATGGAGGTATCCCTTCCCTCACTTGGGTCTGCGGATCACTTTGATATAGTTACTCTCCGGGTTGATTCTGGACTTTTTCACGGCGTTACAGTACAGGGTTGTGGATATGCAGACGGTTAGCAAAATGAGAGTCACGACAAGGCTGAGACAAATTCCGAAAACAGTCAGCGGACGCTTGCTGAGGCCCAGGAAGTATGAAACAACACGTGCCTTGACCTGAAAAGCACGATCCACAACACACAAGACCAGAAACAGACAATCACCGACATGTGGAGTGACGCAATGGAAACATACATAACCACATATAGTTGCGTCGAAATGAATGAAAAACACAAATCCTCGTACGGTGAACCCCCGCCAAGTCGCTATTTGTAGCAAGCCAGCAGTTTATAAATGCAGCCAATCTAGAGGTCGAACGGTCTTACCGCCTCTGTGATGTCGATGTTGACCACGGCGGTGGTGCTGAAAGACGGAGAACCTCGGTCCCGCGCTTGCACCACAAGCGACCACTTGCAGTCTTTCTGCATGGTGATGTTGTGCACGATCTCCATGGACTTGATGTACGGCTTCAGCTGGATCTCGCCCGTCTCGGCGTCAATGTCGAACGCGTTGTCGGGATCCGCCGTCATGATGGAGTACTCCACAACGTTGTTGGGAGACTCGGCGTCCTCGTCCACCGCCTGCCAGCGTATTGATTTTAGTTGTCTTGCTAACTCAGCTTGTCCATTTGTAACATCTATGTTAGAATTGTTTTCATTGTACACAACAAAACACTCAAATGAATTGAAAAAATCGATTTATCGCCCAGCCCTAGTTTGCCGTATTTCTTTTGGCTCAAACCCATCAAAATCCTTCTAAGAACCGACTCTCGACATCACACACCTCCACTTTGACAGGCGTTCCGATGATCATAGTCTTCTCCAGTAGGGGGTCGCCAAATTCGGGCGAGTGGTCGTTCATGTCCAGCACGGTGACGAAGACCTCGGCCAGGCTGTACTTTCCCTCCGAGTCTTGCGCTTTAACGTAGAAGTTAAACTTAGAGCGAACCTCGGCGTCCAGGGTTGTCCACGGCTGCGTGGAAATCAGGCCCGTCGACGGGTGGATGGAAAACCTATGAAATAACAACCAGATCATGACTACTTTTTTTAGAAACTAGAAATGTGGATTTTGTGTGAAATTGGAGTACAAGTTTTCAAAAAAAAAAATGCAAATAAAAATACGAGTATTAACGTGAATGTTCCTATCTCAGCAATGACATCAATAACAAATTGCTCCAATGTCTGTGTTAGATTATTAGTCCTACAGGTCATGGCAATCTGCAAAGGTTAAATCGGACCAGCTGACTCTTCTTATTTGCTGTTGTTTTTCTTGTTTTCCAAGAAAATTAAAAAAATGACTTAAGCAATTATGCTATGCTAGTATGCTATTAGACATATTATACTTCATCAAATAACAGCGGATAAATTCCATCCCCCAAAATATGTTTCAACACCAGGCTTACTGCCATTTTATTCACTGTGATAACTCACAAGTCAATTGCAAACTGCTAACTTTCACACAATTAACTCAGGTGGCCGCCCGCAGAGGAGCATAAATTTGCACTTTCCCTTCGTCACGCGTGCTTTCTCGCCTCGCCTCACTGCCATGTCCCGGGCTGCAGCTGTCACTGTGTATGTTAATTGGCTCTTCCCACGACTATTTTTAACTCTCCGATCCAATTAGGAGATGAGCTGGAATCTTGCAGCCATCTTGAGGGCGAGGCTGTTTGTGTGGCGTGGTGGCTAAATAAACCAGTTTTGGCTTCTCTTCTTTATTTGCGAAGCTATTTGTGGATCAGGACCTCCTCTTCCAGCCTGAAGAAGAGGTTAAACATCTAATCTAGTGTTTACTTACAAATCTGATCCTGATCCATAAATAGTGTATTTGACTTCGCCCCAGGGTCCTGAATCGGGATCGTTTGCCTGGCAGAAGAAGCAGGGACAAAATAGTGGACAGAATTTAAATACAGTAGCTTGTGAATCTTAAGTTAGTGCTTGCGATGGTGTTTAGATCAGCAAAGAAGCGGACTCACTGTAACGGTAGAAACACTGGTGCCCCCGGGCGAGTTCTCGGCGACCCTGGCGATGTAATACTCCGACGTGAATTTGGGGGTGTTGTCATTAGTGTCCAGGAGGTTGATCACAATGTCCGCCGTTGCACTGAAGCGCTCGGGAGTGTCGAGCTCCACTGCCAACAACTGTAATAATTGTAATTAATTTTATTTATAGACACATGTGTATGACTTTACTGACCAAAACAATAATGCAGGGGGGAAAAAAAATCTTAATTTCAGTACCAACCTTAAACGAGAGGGTCGGCCCCTTTTCGTAATCGATGCCAGATGTGTCCTCCACGATGATGGTCACCTGGGCTTCGTTCAGGACCGTCTGCGGTACCACTCGGAGAACTCTGCTTGGTCCCACCAGCCTCAGTTTAAACTTCGCATTTGCTCCCTTGGAAATAAAAATGACTGTAAATTAAATATTTAAAAAATACACGTGTAAGTGTTTTTATTATATCTATATAGCATTACAGTAAGTGTACAGTACAAACTCATAAGAAACAATCGCTTAAAAAGGCTTTAACATGGGAAAACACAAGTATTGGGACCATATGGACTATAAAAGCATTTATCAAAATCAGAAGTATTAACAGACCGGTAAAGTTTGCGGCACGGCGAACGTACTTGATCAGAATCGTTGACGGTGATCTTGAATCCGCGCAGGATCTCCCCCGAGGGAGGGTGCTCGTACATGGTGACCTCGAACTTGCTCTGCGGCCCGTTCTCGCCGTAAAAAGTGGGCGGGTGGTTGTTGAGGTCTACTACTCGTACCATCACCACCGCCGTGTCGTAGTCCTGCAGCATATCCTCGGCTCCCACCTCAGATGCCTGGTTGGGGACATTACACGGGTACACGCATACAGACTAAGAACCGAATCGTCCGCCACATTTTCAGAAGCGCTTATCCAGGGCACGCACAAACTCAAGTACAAGGAGAGCATGCAAACTCCACACAGGAAGGCTCAGAGTCAAACCCTGAACCTCAAAAACTGTATGACAGAAATGATAACCACAAGTCTACTGAGCTTCCGAGCAAAAACATGCCTAAGCTAAAAGTGCTACCTTGACTTTAATTTCATAGAGTTCGTTTTTGAGCAGGGAGGGGTGGGTCGTCAAGGTGATGCATCCACTGGTGCTGTTGATGTCGAAGACACCATCACTTCCTGTAAGAGAAAGTCTTTGTGTTATTGTGCCTAGACATACTTTACCCCCCGTGGGTTTAGAGTGATCCCAGTGGACGCTGGTTTGTTTTTTTGTAATTGTCTTACCATCAATGATAGAATAATAAATGGAGTTGGGATTGCCTTGATCGCCATCTCTGGCACACACGGTGAATATCTCCGAGCCCTAAATGACGAAAGCTGTGTTAAACTTGCGCATGCATTATTATGGGACGGGGTGGTGAATCGGCGGACAACTTACAGGAACGGAGACTTCGTAGATGTAACCAAAGTACGGCGTTCCTACGAAAGACGGAGGCATGTCTTGGGCATCGAGGACGTTGACCGTTATGGTGGCTGTGGAAGTCAAAACCTGATGTTTGCCCTTGTATTTCCCTCCTCCGTCCTGAGGAAAAAAAGACGCAAGTCTAAGGAGAGTGTCCGTAAAAAAGCCTACACAACGTGCAGACTCTACACAGGAAGGGAATAGCCCAGATTTGAACCGCAAAACTAAAAGCTGTCAAGCAGACGTGCTGACCACTCACGTATCCAGACTTTTTAGAACACTCTCTACTGTGTTTTGTACACTATCAACAAACGTGCCAAATTGAGCCTGGATAACTGGAACTGGATCAGGATTGTTGCTATCTCCGCAATCCTCCTTACGGCCAATTAGAATACAATAGTGGTGGTTAATGACAAAGTGAATTCATCAGCTGTATTACCAATGAGACTGATATTTGATCCCTGACTAAACTTGCTGAGTCAGGCAGGACTTCAGACCTTAATGGCCACACGTTGTCCCTAAAATTTTAGACTTTTAGACCCTGTGCTCCGTAGAAAAGTCTGGAGCCCCCGGAATTGTCTTTTGTTTGGATTGTGCCTATCAATCTCTTTGGGTCTGCAAACTTTCAGATCTCTCACCTTGGCGACCACCGTCACAAAGTGCGTGGGCGTGGTCTCGTAGTCCAGCCACTCGCCCGGTTTCACCCGCAGGATCCCGCTATGGGCGTCGATGGTGAATTTAGAGAACGGCGTGGGCTGATGACAGAGATGTCACACAAGGGGGGTTCAAATTCTGGTTACTCTGATCGGCGACAAAACGGACGGACATTTGTCAGGTTGGAACAGAGCGAACATAAGCCCTTATTAAGCTCTCAATGCGTTGCTCAAAATGTAATTAAAAATTAATCCACTGAAGTCACACTTTTCCAGACTGCTCGTTTGGTATGAGATTAATCTTTTCCCTCCACACGCTATTCCATCACTCAAATGACCTTTTGTTGTTGTTGTTGTTGTTATTCCCTTCCCGATAGCTGCCTGGTAATGTCCGCTGATAATTTTGCAAATTCTTAGAGAAGAGAAATGCGCCATGCTTTGAAACCAAAACCATACATTTTCAACACCAACAAAGTAGTACCAGGCCATGCTGAATCAGGATTACATCCTTTCCAAAAACATACTCCCCCAACGCCCCCGTGTCCACCCAGTGACATTCCTAGAGACCCCCATACCACTTTAGTCCCAACTCAGGACTTCTTACCAACTGGACAAACTCAGAAACCGTCATTAGATGCATGGATCACCTCAACAGTGGCTGCCTTTCTAACGTTAGATCCTGATGCTTATTCAAGTAAAAACATAACTTTCCGAGTTCTTAGTGTATGGAATTTAAACAGGAAGTGAGCTGGAGCCTAACCCAGGTGACTCTCAAGCGTCGGGGGGGAGCAGAAAACCTTAGTGCCCCCCACACCACCACCACCCTGACTAGAGACTGGGAAATCTAACTGTAACCCTATGCTTCCCCCGCAAAGAAAAAGGAAGAAAGTAGCAGGACAAAAGCCTTTGAAAATGGATATTCAGAGCAGCTTTGGATTTCTTCAAATTCAAATGCAGAAATAAATCCCACTTCACACTCAGTATCATCAAGCTGTGGGCTGAAATGTAACAGCTCCGCAACGGTGCATCATCTGCATAATACTAAAAGCTGGAAGTTCACCTGCAGGGAATAGGAGACGCTGCCTCCTGAGCCCATATCTTTATCCCGCGCCTGGACTCTGTAGATGCTGCTGCCAGCCACGACATCCTGGAAAAGAGCAAAACAAGACCATCAAAGGGTTTTTTTCTTATCATTTTTTTTTTTTGGGGGTTGTGCCAGCAGACCTTTTTTAAGCATGTCACCACCACTTCCAGGTGGCAGAAGAAGATGACACTTTCCACAATGAAACAAACAGTTCTACGTCATTTGAGCAAGGCCTTGTGATTAGGAAAATAGGGTAAATGACTTCAATGAAGATGTTGGCCTTTGTTAGGAGATTATCTTTGTCTTCCGCGTGTTCGTCGTTGTTCGGGTAGAGAGAATGTTGATTTTCTGAATACAGACTGGAGATCGGCGAACAGGTCCTTCGAAGGATTTATTTTACAGAATATTCCGGACACAAGCAAGTTTACAGACAAATGGCTGCATTCCTCTCGCAAGCGTGTAGTTACAGCGGACTCACAGCATTCTTATACAGCATTCTTATACAGCATTCTTATACTATCCGCGTGTTCGTTGTTGTTCGGGTAGAGAGAATGTTGATTTTCTGAATACAGACTGGAGATCGGCGAACAGGTCCTTCGAAGGATTTATTTTACAGAATATTCCGGACACAAGCAAGTTTACAGACAAATGGCTGCAGTTCGTCTCGCAAGCGTGTAGTTACAGCGGACTCACAGCATTCTTATACTATCTTGAAAAGCAGTATTCCAAACCCCCAAGACCCTCTTCACCTTCAAGACCGAATGTGTGAAGTGCCAGTCAAAAAGAAGATGCTATGTGAGGTCAATTGCTTGGAAGAGCAAAAGTTGAGCCACTACACCACTAGGGTGTCTCGCCATCGTTTCTGTACAACTAGTTATGACACCCAATCAATTTATCTTCCTCACCCACAGGTTCCACTGGATTAATTTTGTTGGAAGATTATCTGGTGGCACAGTCTCAAACAAAACAAGCTGTTGTCATTGTTTCAGTTCAACCCTACCTCTGGGATATCGACGATAAAAGGCAAGTTTTGAAACTCAGGAGGTTCGTCGTTGGCGTCGGTGACAAACACTCTCACATTTTCAACCACCTGAAAACAAAACACAAGACTCTACGAGAATCTGAGGACTTTGAGTGACTCGTAATCTGCCATGTTGCTTACTTACTTTATTACGCCCATCAGTGATGCTAACAAGCGCATAAATCTCGTCTTGTTTCTACAAAAAGACAAAAAAAAAAAAAGTCACTTGCAGCAAACTTCCCGAGAGCCGAGGGGTAACAAATTTACCTCTCGATCCAGCTCCAGAACGAGGGTCACGTTTCCGGACTTGGGATCAACCTGGAAATACTCTTTGGAGCCCGTTTGGAACGTCAGACCGTATCGTATGGGATCCCCCTCGGGATCGGTACCATTGAGGACATATATTTGCGTTCCTGGATGGGATCATTGAAAATAAATTTGAATGCACTGTGGAGCAGCCAAATATTCGGATACAGTCTTTATGCATCTGTGCAGGTCAGAGAGTACGGGAATAAGATGGCGGTGGATAATAGCGATTAGCCTTACTAGCTTTGGCTATTCAGATCGTAACATATTCGCACCAGCGAGACCGCAGGACTGCCGGCAAGGTATCGGGCAACAACAAGAACTATAGCCGCTACTTAATTCACGTTCTTGTCTGTTCTTGCGATCTCGTGAAACGCAATCTGTCGTGGCCCGAGTCCTGTTCCAATTGAAATGTACGCATAGACCAAGCCAGGTTGTTGTTCTTGTCTGCTAGCTTAAGCCAAGGATCCATTTGGTTGGTGCGTTGCCAAGACTTAGCTGAGAAAATAATCAAGATGAATTTCGTGCTGTTATTTTATTTTATTTGATCATTTTACAGAAATAAGGTTACAGGTGCAGAGCTGTTCCTGCTACAAAGAGACGAGCGTTCTTAGGAAGTATTTTCTTAGGAAGGAACTCTTGGTGGACTCTTTACCACACTGTGGAAACACTCGCAATACTCTGCTAGAATAGATATAATAGTGCGAGAGTTACTTTACCAAAAATGAGATGATCGTTCACGTCTTTCCTTAAATACAATCAAAGAAACTAAAACTTCAGGAAAGTGGTGGGTTTTATTTGTTTCGGTGCCCGTCTGTCAAAAAATGTCTTTATGTGACATCATCGATTAATCAACTTTGACTTTTTCTCCAGAAAACAAAACAAAACAACTTTGACTTTTTCATCACGTTGTAGTCTACTAAGAGAAATCATTAGTAATCACACGTTCCACCGTGTCACCGCGTCACAATGCATACAGTAAACTGTATTATCCACACAGCTTCCCGATGGTATTGCAAAAATAAAATGACGTTAAAGGAAAGCAAAAACTAATCAAATGAAGCAGAAAATTCATCTCGTACCGACTGGTGTGTCCTCAGAGATGCTGAACAAATCCATATTCCCATTTGTACTGCTGGGTCCATTGTCGTAGAAATATGGAGCATAGTCCGATTGTCCTTAATTGGAAAACCCAAAGGAGCAAAAGAAATTAGCAACAAATACGTACACCGATAATCTTTTGGTTTGTTTTTAACAGTAACTTACTTGCTAGAAACAAGGCAGGAGGCGAAAGCAGTTGTGATTAAAAAAATAATAAAAAAAGGGGGACATTTCATTAATGTGAAATGATGCTTTTGATTTAATCAGAATGCAACAAAAACCTATTTCGATACAGAAGAGCTGCGCACTAAAGGTGGTCCGTCCCGGGAGGGATTAAGCGCCATAATCGCAGCCTTATCCACGCGCAAAGACGCTAAAAGAAAACAAACCTTACCCGAGCTGAAGTGCAGAAGGAGGACAAACGTGAAAACCGACGTTTTCGTCTCTTTCTTCATCCTGGTGGGGTGTCGACGAGGCCCCGCTGGCTCATGTGGAAGGTTTCTCGGGGGCGGGGGTGTGGGGGGGGGCGGCGGACAGTCGGGCGGCGAGCTTGTGTGACCTTCTTCAGGCGGCTCAGAAAGCGAAGGAGAGGCTGGCACTTGCGAGGCGCTAATCCAGTGACGCATCCCTTCCCTCCGCATACATCTTCCCACTACGCTGCCGGCGCCTGCTTTGAGTTCACGCAACAGCTCGCACCTTTGCATGTGAGCAAAAAAAAACTCAATGATACCGTGTGCCACCATTTTTTTTTTTTTCAAAATACTTTTAGACCTTCCACGCGTTTTCAGCTGGGGCTGTCACTATGGAATATTTTGAGTATAGATTATGCTTGTTGATGATTCCATCGATTAATCAAATATATAGAAAGTAAAGGGGGAAACCCTGCGAATGGCTCCAAACGATCACTCGATTATTAAAATTGTCGATTAATTTGATAATCGATTTAGTTGGTGATTTATTTTGGCAACACTACTTTTACCACATGTAAACATATTAAAACCTTTTTTTTTTTTTTTTTTTTAAAGACAATGTAAATAAAAAATTACAAGCACAAAATAAAAAAGCGGTTCTCAAACTTTTTATACGAAGCAGCCCCTATATGCAAAAATACTGAAATTGAAAGTTAAATAAAACTGAACTAAACACTCTAAATTAGGGGTACCCAAGTTCGGACCTCGAGAGCCCCATATCCGGCCTATTTTCTATGTTTCTCTCCATTATCACACCAGATTGATGATCAGGACCGTTATCAGGCATGATTTTGGTCTATATAGCAGATATAAAAAGTCTACACACCCCTGATCAAATGGCAGAATTTGTAGTATGTTTAAAAAAAAGGATCAACCAAGGTAAATTACAAATGTTTTTATGGGACCTACAACTCAATTGGAAAAATAAAATCAGGGTGTACCCGGTAAAAAAAAAAAATGGACGGATGGTTGTTCTATCTATGCTAGTGTCGTATAGTTACAGGCAAAAAACAATTCCACAAGTTCCCACTAGATGGCAGAAGTTCCATTTACAAACCAGAATCCAGTATCTTTTTCAGCCAAACAAGATTCACACTTGAATAAGTACATTTCTATGTAAATTAAGAATAGATCATCTCAAATGCATGCATAAAATCCTTTTATTATTATTGTTTTTTTGGGGGTGGACCGTTTGCCGAGGGTTTTAAAGCCATGAGTCGATCCAGTGGCCTATAAGCCTCAGGCTGCTCTCTTGGCAGCTCGACAGTCGCGCTGATACACTTTAGCTGCCATCGACGCTCACTTTGCCGCCTTAAGTCGCAAAACTTTTCCTGCAAAGCTTTTGCAACGTTTATTATCTTTTTCAATTTGAGCGGAACCTTCTTAGCACAAAGTGTGTCAGCGTAGAGGAAATTGATAACTAATCCCTCACATAGCCGTAAAAATGTATTTGGAGGGGATGCAGCAGGAAAAAGAAGTAAGGAAACAAAAATGTGACATGAATTGACATTTTATTGGTTGATGTCACATTTAATGGGCTTCATTTACATGCAAATGTTGATTGCGTGTGCAGTTTTTTTTTTTTTCTTTTTTTTTTCCCAGAAGAAAAAAAAAAAGATGTGTGCAGTTTTAACACCCAGGCACGATGTTAACGAGTTGAATTGGTGTCAGGCAGGGTTGACAGTTTGCAAGTGCGGAATAAAAATAGCGTTTGACGCTCGGTGATGTCAGCCAATCAGAATGCAGGATCATTCAGGATTGGAAGCAGACGATGTGTCTAAAAATGGCGATAGATACATTTAATAGACAGCCCAACTTTTTACATTGCGTATTTTTATTATTTTGTTGCATGATTTTGATTTTCTTAATTATTTTAATAGTAAAATGTTTCTGCCATCATCCCTATAGGCAAATTCCATTTTTTAACTCATTCACTGCCATTGACGACTATAGACGTCAAAAATTCATGTGAACTATTTTTTAGTTTACCTTTTGTTTTCATTTCATTTTTTTTTTTTTAAGAATACCTAGATTTTTTTATTGTACATTTATAATAGATATAAAATATTAATGCGATTAATTACGATTAAACGGCCCTTATTTTTTTTACATTTTTATTAGGCCCGTCAGGCGATTAATTTTTTTTATTGTAATTAATCACATGACTTCACTTGTTAACTAACAATTAATCACAAATTTTATATGTTCCAAATTCTCATACTCTTGTTAGCAGAAGTAGAAAATGTTAAACTAATAGAAGTAGTTCAAATTAATTCTTGACGTCTATAGCCGTCAATGGCAGTGAATGAGTTAATCACAAATTTTATCTGTTCTAAATGTACAATATTTTTTTTGTTCAAATTAATTCTTGACGTCAATAGCTGTCAATGGCAGTGAATGAATTAATTGTTTTGTTTGTTTGTTTTTTGTATTTTGACAAAACCATTTTGATCTTAGATTTATTTATTTTATTTTTTTTTTACATTTACATGTAGAAGTACAGTTTACGTGTGACATGATGGTGAATTTGAAGTCAAACATGGCATCCTCATGTAGGCACCTGTACGCCGTTTAGCTCCAGTTGTTCACATCTGCTGTGAGTGTCCTTGCTTGCTTGGGAGGCTTTAATTTGAGCGGAGCAACCAGATGGTGGACAAGAGGATTAGTGCACCCTTTAAGCCTTTGTCATCTGCTGCTACGCTACACACTGCACTCTGTGTGTGTTGCGAAAGAAAACCTCTTCTGGGTCCCCCACGCTGATCATGTACATGTATGTTAGTAAGGCAATGAGTTGACTTTATAAACCCCAACATATGAGTCCATAAAATATAGCGTATTAACATGTTTTTGGATCATGATCAAATATGAATTAGTATTTAAAAATATACTTTCAATTCACCACTAGGTGGCAGTATCATTCTGCGAACACCATTCATGTCTGTAATGCACCTTAACAAGGAGAGTACTTATTTTAGTTTTACAATACTACAGTTAAGTTCTCGTAAAACAATACTAGGAATGTAAAATTTTTAGTTGGTGCTTAAAAAAAAAAAAGATTGTGATGAAGTCAAAATAAGGACAAATGTCATCAATCTGAGTCATTTATTGAGTTATTCAAATAACAATGCTCCCTTACCAACAAATTGAACAGAGCTGTATTTAACAATAAATACAATCGACGACGAACGGCAGGCAGAAACTAAAGAAACACTTCTCCCGTCAGTGAGGCCTGTGCCTTTAAGAACTTTGTTATCACTTCTGTATCGTGTGAAGTGCTTGAGTTTAGAGACTGGTTGCGATAAAGAGCATAACATCTCGTTTGCTGCCAACTTAGGACACCATTCAGCTCTGCAAAAGATAAAAAAAAAAGAAGAAAAGAAAATCTTTGGAGCCTAATTGTTCACTTCCTCCTGCCTCCGCCATTTGCCAGGATCATCACCAGCCTGGTGAAGATGTTCAGCGTGTCCATGTAAATTCCCATACACCTGGAAAACACATTTTTATTATTATTATTTTTGTATCACGTAAATGTGTTTCACTCATATCAGTCGTGTACTTACGCATTAATGGGGTCATATTTTTGAACTCCATAGAGCGGATGCGTCTCGGCCCTCTTGATGACCTTCTGCGTGTCGTAGAGGAGGAACATGCTGAAAAGGACCAGGCCGCCGTAGATGGCAACCGAGTACAGGCCGGCCCCGAACGCCGAGGTGGGCGGCAGGAACATGGACCCTGCCGACGGGGAGTTGGACGTCATCTTCCCAACTTCCATCTTCAATGTGTGTGTGTGTGTGTGCTCACCGATAGAGGAAGCAAAGACCACCCCGAAGCCGACGGCCAGGGGTCCGCCCATGTTGAGGAACTTCTCGCTAGGGGCGCACATGGCCACCGTGGAAAGCCCGCCCACGATGCCCGCCGTGTACCAGGCGGCCCGCATTATCAGGGGGCCTCCCAGGAGGGTGAGAGGGGCCACCACAGCGCCCATCACACCTATATGTAAAAAAATAAAAAAATTAAAATTATCACACCGTTAGACCATTTTTGTGAGTAAACTGAAAGGAGATCATTATTTCACTTTATGTGCAGTAGGGCTAGGCAAATAACTTTTAATCCTGATTTCAATTTTAGCTTCCCGTAATCGAAAATCATCCTCTAAGAAAAATCATTTGATTTGGAAGCTGTGTCAAATATACATTGGGAGACTCTACATGACTGCCCTCTAGTGTCGCGTGGACGTACCTGCATGCAGCATCCAGGCCAGGTGCTTGGGCACGGGGCTGTTCTCGTACGAGATGGAGCGGACCAGCATGCCAGCGCCGATCATGGCAGCAAACGTAGCTCCAATAGCCTGGGGGGACGGGGGGGGTTTGACTTTTCCATTCCTCCATTTATGCTGATACTCCAATTTTTTCTGCAGTCATCCTCACCATCCAGGAGCCTCCCATCATGAGTCCCATGAGCGCCGGGGTTCGACTCACAGCGACCGCCGACAGAGCCGTCAGTCCCACGCTGCCCGCAAAGTACATGTAAGTGGAGTGGATCCGGTCCTTCACGTACTGAGGCCAGATCCTGCACAAAATAAAGTCATTCATATAGTAGGGAATATAGCATATAGCATATGAAGAGCTGCCGTTTACTCACATTGCTTTCTCAATGGCACCGATCTCACTGGACATCCCCAAGCCGTAGTAGCATAACGCTCCCAGTCCCACTGCGGCACCTCCAGCTAGAATCATTCGTCCCATGCTGTCAACTGAAAATAGATCCAGAGAGGAGGAGACAAAGGTAAGCCATGTCTCTTACTCTCCACACAAAACGGTTTAAACAGCAAGGTACTCTATTCCAACCCTTTCAGAAACACGTATCTCCCTTGTGGGTCTCCACTGGATGATACCTCATTTCAACTGGAATACTTACTTTTTATAGCGGTGCCTGTGGCTGGCTCGAACGCCGCTTCCTTGAGTTGATCTCTGGTCGTCTTCGCCCGGCGGAACCCAAATCTGGCTTTTGAGGAGAAACCCTGAGAGAAACAAAACATTTTGCTGTAGAAAAGCAAGACAGCAAAACTGATTTTGAAGATTTTACATGTACCTGACTTGCATTCAGGTGCCATTTCTAAATGAGAATTACAATTCTAACATGCTAGCTGCTGCTGCTGGGCTAAATTTTCGCATGTTTACCTGGCGCGGTGTGAAGAGGGTCGGGCATGGCTTCAGGTTGAGGGTGGAGGACCGCAGGGCAGCGGAACCTTTGGCCAGCCCGGCGGGGAGGCTCCTCAGGCATGTCAGTCTTGCCACAAGCATAGTTTCGTTTGTGCGTCAACCTACAACAACAACTACACTAGTCAGCACTATGATAATGTCACATAATTAAAAACTACAGTAGGAAGCTACGGCTTCCAGAACTTAGCCGACATTCATTTGCTTGGCATCCCTACGTTGACGCATCTTATTCGTGTTCATGGTTTGACTAAATCAACTGAGTGCTATAATTAAGTTACTATAAAATTGTTGTGGAGGTAAATGGATGTTACTTACTACAGAGATGTGCGTAGTCGTTCACCTTCTGGACGTCAAGTATTTGTCGTGCGCGAGCTTCTGACGCAATTGTTTTGCAAGCTTCCTGAAGGTTCTTGTGACGTCACAACATTGCGACGACGCAGTTGGGAAATGTAGTTCTTAAGAGTCGAGTCAAAGGCGGCATAATAAACGCCATAAAAAACACAAATAAAAATAATTGACAAATGTATAGCTTATAAATCTATATCAAAGGTTTAATATGCTGTAGACAAAAAGTTGTATCGTCTTACTTTTATCTTTCATTTGGATTTATTTCGTGCGCGTGTATGTAATAAATAGTCCGACGCCTGTTTGTTCCTATGCGTGAGTTGCAAGTTACTCCACTAGAGGGAGCCATTCCGCTTTTGTTGTGACTATGTATTCAACTAGTACAATTGAAACTAAAAACAAATAAAACATACCTTTGTGGCATGTTTTGTTAATTAGCATGCATGTTACGTGCATTTTTGGTGGCATATTTTTTGTGCAAATGTGCAGTTATAGTTGTTGTTTTTTTAACTCATCCATAAATCCATGGGAGGTCTCTTCCTACGTCATCCAGCCAGAGGCAAACAGTTGGTCCGAAAACTTTTTCATTCAGTCCAACGCACAGTCTGACGTGCAGCTACCCCACTGGAAATACAGAACCCCTCGTATTTGCCTCCTGTTGGACTCCTGGACCACATTTGTTTTTTTTTCCTGGAGGAAATGATGGAATTAATCATCCGAATTGGACGCGCTCAATTTGACGGATTAAACAGCGTGGGCACGTCCGCATGGTGGGTACACGACTAACGGACACCTGAGTCACTTAGCATTGTGGGAATGAAAAGTTCAGCAACATCAAGTCACTGCATGTAATGTAGCGAGCTGCTCACAAACCAACTCAGTTGTTAGAGGGATGTGACTTCTAATTTAGGAGTCTTAATTAGCATAGCATGGCTACAGTGTGACTTCAATTACTCACTTGTTTAACTCTATTATATTTCACATACAGAAATATGTTCTGTTAAAAAACACGTTTTGTTGTCTTAAATTTAAAAAAAAAAACGAATCTACAATAAAAAAAAATGTTCCTTAATGTCTGTATATAACGTTAAGAACCTCAAAATCAGTCAAATAAGGAAAAGAAAATGTATTTTCAAAAAGTCAAATAAATAAAGTGTTTAATTGTTGTAAAATGTCTTAAAAAGGTATAAAATAGTAAAATAAATAAATTGTATTGTCTTTACAAGTTTAGTCTTACAATGTTATATAGTAAATTGTATTGTCTGAAAAAAGTTATATTGTCCATTATGTATTTAAGTAAGTCATTACTGTCAGAGATGAACAACTTTATCTTACAAAATAGACGCATTTCTTTCTAAATGTTGAATTTCAGATAAAACTGCTTGTACTGAACTAATCGCATGCAGGTGAGTTGGTTTCTGTGTGACAATCGTAATCAATAAGTCAGGAATTAATTTTCTTTTGTTTAACATTGGAAGAGCAAGTCACACATAGTGTGCTGATTTGATTTTGTCATTTTTGTTTAACTTTATATTTTAAGAATGATATTTATTAATGACTTCCCTATTAATAAATGTTGCCTGTCAACAGAAAAATACAAAATATTTGTACTTGCCCAAAAAGTCAGTCCTGTGCCTTGAAACGCAATTTGCGAAAGTATGAAAAAGGAAAACTATGGTTTAAAAAAAAGTTGGGTTTCCCTCCCTCAGTCCTATATCAAAGGCACACCGGTCTGTAACTATTTTGCAGGCTCTCTGTGTGAAAGAGCCTTTTAACGTTCACTGGCGTCACATGACCCGAGACGAACCCGCGTCTCGACGTGCGAATGACCCCGTGGAGTTTGACGTTTCGCGGGGGTCACCCCTGCTTGAAGAGGCCTTTTGTGGCCGCGGCATGCGGCAGAGTGGTGCAAAATGGGAGCTGGAAACGAAGCCCCACCCCCAACCCAGTACGTCTCCACCAGCGATTCCCAAACATTCCCAATTTGTGTTATTATTCTATCGATGCCAACTACGTATAGTGACAGGCAGAACATTGAAATGCTGTTCGCTTAGATGACAGAAGGTACAGGATGGATTTACTTCTGGTGATGTTTTTCTAATACAAAATTAGAGCCTTGGCCTGTTCAAGGCTGGAAAACACGGCCTTTTTTTTTTTTTATTACACACCATTCCGCCTCAATGACTTCAAACTTCCCGGAGAATTTCACAAGCGGCGTCCAAGCATGCTGAGTGTTTAGACTGCGTGCAGTCTCGGGCGTGCTTCTGTGCTGCGAATGTCAACGATCGGATGCAAGGACTCGACTTCTAGACGTGTTACATGGAAATCAAGGCAGGATCGATGCAGCAATCCTGCCCATCCGATTTTGTCCCGGCCCGTGAGCCGATCCCAGTCTGACTTTTGAGCGAGAGGCCAAAAACACGATTATGAGGTCAGTGGAGGGTGTAAATTGTCCATGGGTGGGATTTGGAGTTTGTCTATGTGCCCTGTGATTGGCTGGCGACCCGTTGGAAGTTGCACCTACTGGAGAAAGAATGAGGGTTCGACTTGGGTCCAGTCAGACAAGGACATTAGCAACCACGTCTTCAAGGTGACTGCTGCCTCTTGTTTGGGTAAATGCCAACCTTGTGCGAGAGATAAGATGCCAAAGATGTCACTTGTGAAGATAACCGTACTTTTCAGTCAACTAACGAGCTCGCCACTCCCACGTCATTAACATTTGGCAAGGTAAGATTTCTTGCCATTTAGAATGATTTTGCAGTCTGGTGGTTCAGAGCTTTGTCTAAATGTCTCCTTATAAAGAACCTGTTAGGTTGTTATGGCCGACTCGTCTTTTTCGAGGTATAACCAGGGATGTGATTTTTCCGCTAATTCGCGGAATTCCGCTTTTTTTTATCTCCCCCCCCAAAAAAAAAAAATCCGTTTTGTTTTTTTTTTTTTTTTTTTTTAGTAGTAGTTCATTGTGTATGCACATGACTCCGACAGATAACATCTTCTGCTATAACAAAGACATTTGTGGTATGCTCTAATATGAGTTACTTTTCATTTGGTCATGATACAATTATTTGTTCCTGAAATTTGAACCCCTCAACATTATTTATGTGTTAACTTAGTAATCACATTAGTTAGATATGATGATATTCTCAGTGATAGTTTTTAAAAGCAAAGGCAGTCCAATGTTTTTGAATGTGACTGATTTTGAGTTGACTAAAACTGCCATTTTATATGGGATAGTTCAATATACATTGAAAATTGATGCTGTTGTTTTGTCTATTTCTTTGTCATGTGAGTGCATTGAAAGTGCCAGCGGCCCCCCAGACCCCCGGCTAAATTTTCAGATAATTTCACTTTGGTCAAATCACATCCCTGTATAACATTAACATAAGTACCCAGTGCCCAAAAAAAACGAATTCCGAGGGAACTGTGAGCCGTCATCGGCACCTTAGCAGATGGTCCGGTTGTGCATCCGTAGCTGACGTGTTGAAAAAGATGATCTCCTGCCGGTGTTGACAGGCAGCAGCAGCAGCAGCAGCAGCAGCTGGACGTCAGGGCCGCCGTGACCTTGGGCGAGGAAACGGCAGGTGTCAGATTACGACCCTGAGAAGAGTTTTTTTGTGTCAAGTGCCCACGGATTGGTATTTACAGATTGGATGGGCACGGTTCGGAATGCGGGTGCTGCTCGCAAGATAACAGAGAGGCGGAATTCGACATACTTCTTGTTTCTATTTTTTGCCTTCCTTTCTCAAGATTGTGGTACGGTTGTCAGAGATGGGAAATCTACGGTCAATCTTTAGCGACAGGTGCGTGTACTCAACCGGCAGACAAACAAGGTCATTACGAGAAGCACCTGTGGCAAAACTCTGGCAGGATTTTTACTTTCTTGACCTGGTTTTCCCATTTCTGACGGTGGTACCTTAACTTGCCAGTCATAAAAGGTAAAAGACAATGCCAAGAAATAAACTGGCAACACAAAGCAAATTGGCCGAGGGGTAGATCTAAAAAAAAAACAAGTCTTTGTGACTGTGCTTCTCTTTTTGACACCTCTGCCTGTGTATCAACAACTTCCTCAATGTTTTGACCAAAAACGCAAAAGCAAAATGCGTAACGGACAGTCTGATGTTGGTTTCGTTCACAGGTCGAAACATCGCAAGAACCAGCCTAGGCGAGAGGGGAATATAAAAACCTGCAAGGCTCAACTCGTTCAGTGCCATTGACGGCTATAGACGGCAAAATCCATTTTGAACCGGGCTGGCGGTGAATGAGTTAAGGGAATTCCTTGGCAGCGGAGGCGAGGGGGGGGGGTAGTAGATTGGCAGAACCCGTTAAGAAGCAGACCCAGGAGCTGCCACAGCCAAGAGAATGAGGATCAAATACAGCATACCCATCGTCTTCTTTGTGGCGCTCGTTATCATCGAGAAGGAGAACAACATTATCTCAAGGTGAGTCCGGAAAACTTTCAAAGTCATCTTTTTACAACAAGCTCTTAACTCTTTGACTGCCAAAAACGTTAAATAACGTTTAGTAAAATCCTATGGAGGAATGCCAAAGACGTTAAAAGACGTTTGTTTCAAAACAGAGGTGAAACTAGCCATTTTCTATTGTTGATTACTCAAAAACGGAATAAGGTAGAAACAACTTTTTTTTTTCTGATGAAAGATGAGAGTCCAATCTTTCATTTGGTAGTATGTGTGTTTCCATAGTCCAAACACATAATTTTCTGTGGACCTTGAAAGATCAGTCAAAAGATCAGTCAAAATGCTTAAATCGGCTGGCACCCACGGCATCCCTTTTCTGATCTCTGACTCTGCTCTTGTTATTCCATCCGCCGACTCACTCAGGGTGTCAGATAAACTGGCCTTGAAGCAGACCCCCCAGACCCTGGTGCAGCCCAGCCGACCCGCCAGCGCCCGACCGAAGGCCAATGTTTCCGTCACCTCCCAGGGCAAGCGGAGCTCGGATTTCATGCTGATGAAGCGGCGCCTGGAGGACTACAGCGACTACCGGCCGGCGGCGGCGGCGGCGGCGGCGGTGACGAGCCGCAGGAAAGACATCCTCCTCCTGGCCACCACCAGGACTGGCTCTTCCTTCGTGGGCGAGTTTTTTAACCAGCAAGGCAACAACATGTTTTATCTCTTCGAGCCGCTGTGGCACGTGGAAAAGATGCTGACGCTGGATACCGGCGGCACCAACGCCACGGCCGCCGCCAAAGCGTACCGGGACGTGCTTCAGAAGCTCTTCCTGTGCGACTTCTCCCTGCTGGAGAGCTTCATAGACCCCCTCCCCGTGGACCACGTCACTGCCTCGCTCTTCCGCAGGGGGTCCAGCAGCTCCCTGTGCGGGGAGGCGGTCTGCAGCCCCTTCGTCAAAGGGGTCTTTGAGCGCTACCACTGCGGGAACAGGCGCTGCGGGCCCCTCAACCTGACCTTGGCGTCGGAGACCTGCCGGGAGAAGGAGCACAGAGCCATCAAGTCGGTGAGGGTGCGCCAGCTGGAAACTCTTCGCCCTCTTGCTGAGGACCCGCGTCTGGACCTGAAATTCATCCAGCTGGTTCGCGATCCTCGGGCGGTGCTCGCCTCCCGCATGGTGGCCTTTGCCGCCAAATACAAGAACTGGAAGCAGTGGGCCGCGGACGGCGACGTGCACGTCGACGACGACGAGGTGAAGAAGCTGAGGAGCAACTGCAACAACATCCGGATGTCGGCGGAGATGGGCCTCAGGCAGCCGGCGTGGCTGCGCGGCCGCTACATGCTAGTGCGCTACGAGGACGTGGCGCGCTTCCCCATGAGGAAGGCGTCGCAGATGTACAAGTTCACCGGGGTCCCGTTCACGCCGCAGGTCAAGGCGTGGATCCTGAAAAGCACGCAAGCCTCCAAGGAGGCCGGCGGCATCTACTCCACGCAGAAGAACTCCACCGAGCAAGTGGAGAAGTGGCGCTTCAAGTTGCCCTTCAAGATAGTTCAGGTGGTCCAGAAGGTGTGCGGGCCCACCCTGAAACTCTTCGGCTACAAATTTGTCACAAGTGAAGAGATGCTAACGGACAAGTCTATCAGCTTGATAGAAGACATTTTGTAGACCCGAACGGACACAACGTTATATTTATTAGCCTCTTTTATCACGAAACAGATTTATTCTGATATTTAACATGTTTTTACTTTATTTAAAATAGTCAGAGCAAGTCCATGTAGTCTTGTCCGGATATCGCTTATTTAAAAGCAAACCACGGCATGTGAAAAGCTTGCTTTGTTGTTTTTTTTTTTTTTGCACTCAGGACCATTTTGTCGCTCCAACACAAACGGGCTTGTCGTGCGAGTTGAATTTCTGAGTCAACAGAAGCGTTCCCAAAAGAGAAAGTTAATGGGGGGGGGGGCAGTAAACAGTAACGACCAGGAACTCTGGGAACCTCCACTAAATGTTTACAGCTCCTATGTTGCCAACCAAAGAAACTCCAAATGAAGTGGTAGCTTTATAAAAATAAAGAAAGAAAAAAGAGCAGGAAGAAGACATTTCCATCAGTATTCAGTCAACCCCAGTGTTCTTAACTCATTCACTGCCATTGACAGCTATAGACGTCAAAAATTCATTTGAACTTTTTCTATTAGTTTAACATTTTTCCCACTTTTGTTGACAAGAGCATGAAAACCTACAATTTTTTTAACTAGTGAATTGCAATTAATTACGATAAAAAATGGTAATTGCCTGACGCCCCTAATTTTTTATAATATTTTCTAAAAAAATAAAAGATTATTAAAAATTGGAAAAAAATTACAATTTTTTTTTTTAAATTAAAAATTAGGGGTTGTCAGGTGATAACATTTTTAAATTGTAATTAATCGCATGACTTCACTAGTTAACTCACGATTAATTATATAATTATTATTTTTTTATATCTGTTCTAAATGTACAAAAAAAAAATCTAGGTTTTCATACTCTTGTTAACAAAAGTGGAAAAAAAATGTTAAACTAATAGAAATAGTTCAAATGAATTTATGACGTCTATAGCCGTCAATGGCAGTGAATGAGTTAATGTTCTTCCTTCTTTGCAGGTTGATCCCCCCCCCACCCCCCTCCCCCCCGCATATTGCTAACTGTTTGAAGTCATCTTGGCGAATGTAAGGACCAATTTGGTGAAACCAGATGTTTCCAAATGCAAACATTCCGGACCCTGCAGCTGGTTTGCAGATCGGTGCGACGTTTGTTTGCGAGTCTGGCGTCTGTTGACACAAGCCTCTTGACCGCTGATAGAGAAACGCGGAGAAGGCGCGACGCTTGATACCGTGGTCAGCACGAGCAGACCGTTCAAGGTTGTTTCTTTTAACGTTGGTCGCAATAAACATGCTTTGACACCGACTTGTGAGTCCTCTTATTGTGGCGAGGGCGCCGGGCTAGCGCCGCATCGTTATGTTGGTTTATGGACCTTGTTTAGAAGAGTTATTGCTTATCTTGTTCAATGATCATTGGGCAATGACGCTGTAAAAGGAAGTGCACAAACTCTGTACAAGGGGGAGATGTAGAGAGGAAATTTAAAAAAAAAAAAAAAGTACATTGTACAATTCATAAAAAATTCAGCTTCAAGTTTTTTTATTTATTCATTAAAAAAAATTTTTTTTTTTCCTGGAGAGCTCAGTATTGTTCATTCGGTAATTTTACCGATTTGACATGTCATCATCATTGCTCTCCTTTATATATATATATATTTTTTAATATATATATATATATATATATATATTTTTTTTTTTTTGTATGTATGTGGGTGAATATGTGTATGTGCGAGTGCGTGTATGGCTTCAAGTTTTTTAATGCCACAAAGATTAAATTTGAGAAACAATTACACACTGTATTTCAAACAACTTCTTAAAAATGGCTTAATGCTATCCTAACATGGTAAACGCCAGTCACATGCTAACAGTTAGCATCAACACAAAATGACAAATATTAACGAATCTTAATGAGTCACAGCTGGGCAGCTATCACCACGTAGCCAACACCAGCTAATCCTCCGCTAACGTAGTGCGCCCAACATACTCCCTTTTAAGATGCTAGATAAATCGAACCTATTTTTAACATCAATTTTGTCTAAATCTAGTTAGCTAATGTGCTAGCTAATCAAAAAGAAGAACAAGGACCTCAACTTGAGACATTCTAATGGAAAATGTTAACATTCTTTTTTTTTTTTACCAGGTAAGAAACTCATTGAGATAAAAATATATATTTTCCGAGAGTGACCTGGCCGCAGAAAAAAAATTGTAAACCACGGAATTGTCTATTGAGGATGACAAACAGGTGAGTGGGGCCATTTTGACAAATTCCTTTAATTAAACCTTTTACCCAGATTACTGACATGTGAATTAAAATGTGTGAAATTATATCAATTAGTTTTGCCGCATACATGCTAATGCTAGTTGCTAATAGCAAAACTAGTTGGTTGCTATTAGATTACATGTTTTAGTAATATTATAATGACCACATTTAACTACAATGTCTATGTTTTTACGCGTCTATCAGATTGTTAGCTATAATGCTAGCTAGGCGCATCGAGGATGTCAAACAGACGACAAAACGTCCATTTTAACCAGCAATGTGAGGTGGTGGCAAAACTAGTTGGTTGCTATTAGATTACATGTTTTAGTAATATTATAATGACCACATTTAACTACAATGTCTATGTTTTTACGCGTCTATCAGATTGTTAGCTATAATGCTAGCTAGGCGCATCGAGGATGTCAAATAGACGACAAAACGGCCATTTTAACCAGCAATGTGAGGTGGTTTGCATTTGATTAGAACTCCCTGCATCATTTGGAAATAAATACCATCCTGTGTAGGTGTAACCTTCCGCTGGCGCACGTAAAAAAAAAAAAAACTCAACCTACGCCATCCGCAAAAATGTCCATTTAGCAGAGGACCGCTCTCTTTTTTGCACACTAGCTGCTTTGTGCGGCCAAGGACGGGACGCTGTGGAGGCGCGCTGTGTGTTTACCGCCGCGGCCTCGGCTATTTTAGTTACTCAAGGCTGCAATTAGCCCGACTTTACATATCATGTGGTCGGCACGGGTCATTTTGACCCCGCCCTGTCGCATGCGCATATCTTTTCCTACTCACTTGCCTGATTCATTCTTTTCATTTCGTATACAAATAAATCAATCAATAAAAACATTACCATCTGATGGAGTAACTTGTTATTGTTAAAGTGTAAGAAGTGATGTTTTTATCAACATTTTCATCGTGAAAGAGTTTATAAAAGTGTACACTTTGTTAAACCATTTAACGTGGAGGGAGGGTGGAGTCACTGATAGTACAAATATAAAATAAAAAGCATTCACCAGTTCCACCACCGCCCCCCCCCCCCCCAAAAAAGGGACATTAAGTCACCCCGCCCCTCCTGCTTCATCGCCACATCAACCACCAGCGACCGCCCGACCAAAAACACAAGATGACTGTTCGGCGCAGTCATTGTGGGGAGGCTGCATTCGACTGATTAATCCACTGACGCGCGAGCAGTTTTGGACTAATCAAAGTGCCACTTTATTGTCTAATTCCTTAATCCAGATTAGTGAGGTTGAAGAGTCCTGTCATATTTGAGGAAATGCAAGAGAACTTCTACAAGTAAATGTTAATATTTAAATGTTTTTTTTCTATATTCAAATGTTATTGGCGTCTTTTGGTTCTACATCCCCTTTTTTCTCACGTCTAGGCCAAAACAGGAAGTCAGGTCAAAGTTCGTCTTGCTACTCTTAACCGAAGTAGCTTTAACAAAATGTAACCGCACAGTTTAAATGCGTGTGTTTTTTTGAACAAATAGTTTCTGTCATGTGAACACAGTCTGTGATGTAATGTTTGATTAAGTTAAAAAAGAAAAAAGATTCCATCTGACAAGTGATCTTTGCCAGAGACTTAAAACAAAATACAGTGACATTTTTTTCACCCTGTTTGATTTTCACTGCTTTGTAATCAGCTTGTTTAGTCGCGTTTATCGCTGAGATGATGACCTCATTTTATATGCGCCAAGCCACTTTAGATAACTTAATTAAACAAAGGCCTTATTTGTATATATATATATATATATATATTATTTTTTTAGACTGCAAGACTGGACAGTGGTGACGGTCCAGATGGATTTCTGCGTAGGTGTTAAACCCAGACGCACGCATATTTATGTGCTCAAGCCACAATGTATTTTCTGCAGCACCATAAAAACAAAATCAATCTCTAACTTATGATTAAAGTCAGTAACGTGCGCCATTACGCCATCGATGACCTTGCGATTATTATTATTATTAAATAATTAAGAACAGACATTTCATACAGTAAATTATTAAATTTCTTAAACCTCAGACAGTGCAATAAGCCGTTAAATGCCTCCTTTGTAAAACTACGTAAGAATATTACATGCTGTCCGAAAATTGATAAATGATGTTTACTGGTACAAAACAACAACATGGACGAGGCTAGGTTGAAACCCATTTGACCAAAATTGTTGATAAAAATCGGCATCTTTTAACGGTTTGATACAATTCAATAGTTTGGCAATTATGCTACATGATTTAATTCGATATTTGTTTAATTTTTTTTTTTTTTGTGATACTTAAAGTTAGTTTTTGTATACGTTACTCAACATGAATCCTATGTGTGTATTAGGGGTGTCAAAATTAGTGCGTTAATTTTGAGGTAATTTAAAGTTCCTTTAACGCCACAAATTTTCACAATTTAGCCGAAATAAATTTCATATTGATGCATATATTTGTTGAGACTGGGGTCAAATTGTATTTTACAATTTTAAAAATGTTCAGAATTTCACAACTTACTTCATGTTGAAGATTAGATAGCTCTTAATATGAAAAGAAAAATGCACTGAGGCGTCACCAATGTCTTACAAATGCAATTATGCCATCTAGTGGTAGAAAAATGACCTCAACACAAATCAACAGAACACTCGTTTTTTTTTTAGTTTTTTTATACAGTACAGTACATCTTTTTAATTGTATCTAAATTTTATGAATTATTATGAAACTACTGTATCAATGACCAAAAGATGCAGTCATATTTCTATTAGTTTAACATTTTTTCCACTTTTATGTTAACAAGAGTATGAAAGCTTGGAATTTTTTATTTTTTATTTTTATTTTTTATTTCTTATTATACATTTAGAACAGATACATAATTTACGATTAATTGTGAGTTAACTATTGAAGTCATGCAATTAATTACGATTAAAAATTTTTTTTGATTGTATATATATATATATATATATATATATTAAAAAGTTCCGTCATTTTGTCCGATTTGTTGTCCCTGTCCTTTGTCTTCCATGTGAGGCAGTAGAGCCCCAAGTTGCCATGGAAACAGCACAAAGACTGTTGTGTCTGCCTAGCAACAAGCGGAAAGCGTGTGATGTGAATCAAAGTTGCATATTTAATTTTGGCCAACTAGGCTTAATGCTGCTGTTTTTTTGTTTTTTTTTGGTCAGGGAATGATATAATAAATTATTTTCAATATTTCTATTTCAATATTTTGTTGTTGATTAGTGCATGGCCCCTTGGGTCCGAAACATTGCTGCAATTTTTGGGCTTCCTCAGCCAGCGGAGGAGCACAAAAAAAGCTTCAGTCTTTGCTCGCATCAATACCTCCTTTTGTCAATGCTACTAAAAAGAATTGAAGAAAAAAAAAAACATTTGGAGGCAGTGAATGGACGTTTCCCATTCGTGCCGTTCTGGCTGCGCTCCAAGTGGAGTGTCAGGCGGGTGCCACTTGAGCACTAAAAATAACAATGGCAAGCAGCTATCTTGCCTCCAATTCGGGTGGGAAACTGCCGTTGCTCTCTTGGGTCAGTTCCCCATTTGGTAGTTCAACGTGCAAACCAAACTTGACCGCCAGTGGATATAATAAGTGTACACACCCCTGTTGAAATGTCAACTTTTTGCTGAGAGAAAAGCTTTTGTGACTTTTAGCCTTTACAACTCAAGCGGGGGGAAAAAACTTTGAAGGGAAAGTAAAATAAAAAACTAAGATCATGTGGTTGCAGAAGTGTACACACCCTAATGTTCAGCTGTTGTATTATTTTCCTTCCATTTGGATTTTTCTTTCATTTGCTTGCCTCTCTTTTCCTTTTTGCAGCCTTTCATTCGCAATCATTCATTTTCTTTTTTTTTCTTGTTGAAGGAACAAGGTGTGACAACGTTTATTTTAACGTGAGCCATAATGAAAGGCTGCTGTACTCGTCATGGAGGAAACGTTTGAGGCATATAGTTAGAGGATTTGGAATTTATAATGGAGGACTAAGTAAAAATAGAGTGGCGAGTGTTGTATTAGTGGTGTGTCAACTGGGACGTGCGGCTATAACAACACGCAGTGGGCCTCACCACACACACACGCACCCCCTCACGCACGCACACACTTGTATTAACCCTTACTATCGGGTCAAATTTGACCTTATTTGATATTTGACAGAAATAAAAATACTAGGGGTGTCAGGCGATTCAATTTTTTTTATTGTAATTAATAATTACTTCAAACTCACAATTAATCGCAAATGTTATGGCTGTTCTAAATGTACAATAAAAAAAAAATTCTCCTAATTTTTCATACTCTTGTTGACATAAAAGTAGATTTTTTTTAAAACTAATAGAAATATGGCTGCATCTTTTACTCATTGATACAGTCATTTCATAATAATTCATACAATTTAGTTAAAATTAAAAAGATGTACTGAGTGTGATATTGATTTGTGTTGAGGTCATTTTTCTGCCACTAGATGGCATAATTGCATTTGTAAGACATTGGTGGCAGCTCAGTGCATTTTTCTTTTCGTAATTAAGAGCAATCTAATCTTTAACAGGAAGTGAGTTGTGAAATTCTGCACATTTTTGACCCAGTCTCCACAAATATCTACATTAGTATTACATTTATTACTGCAAAATTTTGACGTGGACGTGTCTGCTGCGTTGCGACTGGAATTCGCCCAGTACAGGCTTTCCAAGAAAGGGGCGTTCATTAATTGCGCGTTAAAATTTTTTGTGGCATTAAAGGACCTTGAAATTAACTCTCAAAATTAACTCACTAATTTTGACGCTCCTAAAAAATACTAAATTCCATTCATTCAAATTTGATAACTCAAAATACACAATAATGGAAATATAATAAAATGTTACAAGTACTATAAAGTTCTCCTTTCACTCCTCCCCCTTTCTCTGACTTTCACTTCCTTTTCTCTTCTTTTGCTTCCCTTTTTCATTCGCCTTGCCCCGTGCATCCCCTCCCTTCTTTCTTTCACATTTCTTAGCTCTTCCTCCCTTTCGCTTCCTCTTCTTACCCTCACATCATGACAGTATATCCCTTTCTCTTCCTCCCCTGTCCTCTCCCCCCTCTTTTCCTTCCCTCTCTCGCTCACACTCCTCTCCTTCATCCCTGGAGGTACAGGTGGGGCCGCACGGGCATCGGGGACATGTTGATTACTTTCTGCGCTCGACACAAAGCTGCTCTCTATCTGGTGCGCACGTACGCACACTCAGCATAAACACACAGCAGCAGGCCGACGCCCCGCACAGGCTAGCATTTCTTCTCATCTAAAAGCCGCTCCAGTGTGTCATTACGCTCAAATCAGTCAATCTGTTTACAGTGAAATGCGTGTACTGTAACTGCAAATGCATTCCTCGCATTAGAAGGGAGATTCCATTACCGTTACACTAAAAAAAGAAGAAGAAACTTTACTTCTTTGTTGCGCTATCAATGTTGCCATGAATACCAATAATTTATATTTAGCTAAAAAAAATAACAGTGCATTTAATTCTTATTCTACAAGCATATTGTGTTTAGACTTGTGGTTGCACATGCAAAATGACTGCAGCTTACTGAAGAGTTGTGACCCTCTCTGTGTATATTCATGTCTGTATTGTACTGCCCCCAGGTGGCCAAAGCACACACCAGTAGGAGCTGCAATGAATTAGTCATTATGAACAATTATTTATTTATTATTTAGCTTGTATATTACAACTTATCAGTGTATGTTTTCATAAAGTACAACACTGAAGAATGATATTTTTCTTAAAGAATGTATAGTTGTTTTTTTTTTTTTAAATAGGTGCTAGAACAGATTAATGGTCTTTCCATTTATTTCAATGGAGAAAGATGATTTGAGATCCAAGACAGCCTGGTGTATGTCACTTTGTTTCAAACTATAGAAAGAAATCTCTAAATACTTCCTAAATATAATTGGAAGAGTGTGTGTGTACTGTAGGTGTGGGGCCCCGGCCGGATGCTAGCTTGTCAGGCCGGGCCATTAGGTGCGGATTAGCGGCACCGGCTCCCTTTGAAGGCCTCATTCCTCGCACTTCCTTGCTTTGGATGTCCAGGAAGCAATCACACACACACACACAGAAGCATGCAGACGGACACTCCGCATGGGAGCAGGAGAGCGCACCCGTGACTCTTTCGGACTGTTTTCACCCCCCGTTGTTTTCCTCCAGTGGCAATTAGGAGCCGGAGACGCCTCTGTGCCCAGCTGGAATGTTCAAAGGAATGCAATGTCGCTTGAATTGGAGAACATGCCTTAATGCTAAATAAATAAATACATACATCAATAAAAATAAATAAAAAATAAATAAAAATGGATATATATAAATATAATTCAAAAATTAAATAGAAAAAAATATGATAGTTGGAAATAAAAACAATAGAATAGATATACACACACACATAGATAAACAAACACAAGTAAAAATAAATACAAAAATAAAAACATATTTAAAAAAAATCAAAAGTAATATACAAATAAGTGTGGAAATAAATACAAAAATGAATAATCAAATTCATTTATTTATTTCATTCTGCAGACGCTGTCTTGGGTAAGGAGGACTTTACCAAGAAACAAAAAAAAAGTTTTGACCAAATGTTGCCGTCGAAAACCAAGCAAGCTATTTCCCCAAAGCACATTCGCCACTTTCAGTGCTTTCGGTACAAAAATGTAATTTACTATTTGTTTTGAAAGATTGTTTGAAAGTGTTTCCAACAACAACAACAACAGATTACCCGAAAATGTACAAATAAACAAATATGAGCCTAAACATAATCATTACGTGTGTGTTGTTGTTGTTTTTTGCATTGTCAAGACAACCAGTCAACCACGCAATTTTGCCTAAATAATGAATTGAACGTTCTCGCTTACCGTACGCATCCGGTTCAGCAAGCAAGCCTTCCTTTCAATGTCGTTCGAGTGAGTATTTTAAACATTTTAAACTGCCGTTTTTATGTGTAGGATATGACAATACACGACTTAGAGAGATTTTGATAACACTTTAGTTTGTTTATTATCAATCGCTAGGTCACTGGAAGCTCGCTTGCTAATATGTCAACAAAGCTGTGTGGCTAGGCAGCTAGCACACCCACAAATAGCACCCGACTGTCAATCAAAAGTCAATCAAGGAAAACGCTTGACTTGAATGTTGTTTGGGTTGTTCTTCTCCAAACAGAAGCTGACGGCCACAAAGAAAGAGTGATGGCTTCACATGCACATCTCGTGACCAAGATCTTCTGTAAAGGTAACACGTTCCTATTTTGCTTCTGTTTTGTTCTATGTAGCTTGTGCCGCTTCAACTTTATGTACTGCATGACATCGTCAAACACTTCTGGACTTGTTTTGAATTTTTGCCTTTTTTTTGTATCTAGTCTTGCCATATGTTTGCGTGTATAGCCTAATGCAGTAGTTGTCAACTTTTTTTCAGTGATGAACCACCTGCTAAAAATTTTTTTTCAGCCAAGTACCCCCTATCCAGGCCAAAGCAAAAACAGAGTGCTTTGTCATCTGTTTCTAGTTTATTAAACTTTAGAACTCCATTTGCAGTAGTATGTCTAGAACTTTTGGGAGATACAAAAAAAATATATCGTTAAATAATTGACTTGATTGTAAAGTACATTTTTATGCACATACAAATAATAATTAACATAAAGTGTCCTCCTTTGTGCCCATAGTACAGATCTTTTCTCAAAAATAAATAATTAACTTAATTTTTAAATAAAATCAGGAACTGCTTAAGAATTTTTAAAAATGTTTATTTAATAATGAAAAATTGATATTATATGAAAAATGAATATTGCATTGTTTCACTGATGTGACTTTTAGTGAGAAAGTTGTGCTTTGTCAATGTTAGTCGCAGGGAGGCAACCTCTGATCAAATTATTTATTTATTTTGCTTGGTTGCTACATTTTAAATATTTTAAAACCTCATTTGAGAATTGCTGACGTAATGCCTATTTTTAGTCAGCTTGGCATTTCTCCCGTGATGCTGTCACATGACTGCTTTTCACTTGACATGCTCACACACCTGTGATGCCTCATTAGCCCCGATAAAGACTTTTTGCCTTTACAATAAATTCCTCTGTCGGAGTGCCTCAGCTTCTCCATGGCTTTTTTATAAACTCTTTTTGCATTTGTTAGGCATACGTTTTTCTACCTTCAACGTTTTTGAGCAGCATTCTCAGCCTGCTTTTGTTTTTGAAATTAACTTGTTTAACATGACTGTGATTCCAAAACATGTCCAGAAGTGTGTGATGATGTTGCAAAGTACATGGCAATTATTTTTTTTTATCCCAATGCGAGATGTCAGATGTTCGGATGTGCTCGCGTCCCCTTTGGTGCCACATACACTAAGGCTACGTTCACACTGCAGGCAAATGCGACCCCAATCGGATTTTTTTACCCCAAATGCGACCTGTATATAACTTTTTTTATGTCATATATAAATATGACATTTGTGGTGGTGAAATGAGTAATTTAGCCACGCAGACGGCTCATTTATTATGCGCGGCAATGACACCCAAAATTCGGAATTGAGCATTAAAACCTGCAGTGTGAACGTAGCCTAATTGTCCGAGTGTCATTGGAAGCAAGTGACGTCACACATGAGCTCCTTCAGCTGAGGTAGTCCCACGCAAACCTTGATTGCCGCCCTAAAATGCTTTCAAATTGTCATGTGAAGCTTTTAATAAATTGTTCAATTTAAATGGGAGTCTTTGTGCTTTATGAGTCATTTGTGCCCTCAACTCATTCGAATCTTTAGTGCGTGAGCTTGAGTTGAAAATTTCACAGCAGTCACTACTGTGGACACGAGTGTAATCTTACGACTCCTGTTTGTTTCCACATGACTCCAAATGACACTAAATTGTCAAATTGATGTAACTTTGGCTGAAGTAAGTTATAAGGGAACAGAACAAGTCTTGTGTCTAATGTAGTGGCTGATGTGCAATTCTCACCTCAAGACTCAAAGGTACCTTCAAAAGCTAGCTGCTGCTTTGGCTGCCTCTAACTCCGTCCAAATTTGGTTCCACCAATCACGAAGCGGCTGAAATTTGCATAACCACGCCCCACCCCAACCGACCAATCACAGTGCTCAAATTTGCATAGCCACGCCCACTTTAGAAATCTGACCAATCGCGGTGCTTCAAAGTTGCTTAACCCTATCCACTTTTTAGGCCAACCAATCACAATGCTTCTAATTTGCATAGCCACGCCCACTTATCAACCAATCACAGCTTTCTATCCTCATTGCTCCACCCACTTTATAAAACTGCCCAATCATGGTGCTTCAAAGTTGCACAACCACGCCCACTCTTATAGGCCAGCCAATCACAGCACTTCTTATTTGCAGACACATCCGCTTATCGACCAATCACAGCATTTTATTTTTATTGTTCCACCCACTTCCAGCTCCATTGGCGAATCATCAAGCAGTATGCCAGCCTCACCACGCCCAATTTTTGAAAAAAAAAAAAAATTTAGGCTGCGGGGATTTTTTTTGGGGGGGGTGGGGGTTTGATATAATTTTTATTTTAAAAAGTTGGAAGTTTTTTTTTTTTAAGTTATGTTTTTGTAGGTGTTTGAGAAGGATAAATGAAGAGTTTAAGTGTTCTTTTGTAATCATGCTTTATTATTTTTTTTGCATAGTAGACATTAAATCACAAAGCAAACAAGTTACAAGTTGGACAGTCTGCTCGTCCCTGCATGTGGACAAAAGGTCGGCCAGGAAGAAGAACTTGGACCTAAGACACAAAAAAAAAAAAAACGTAAGTCAGAAAGTTAAGTCAACTTGTTGTGCAGAAAAAGTTGTTTTTGGCATGAAACTTACCAAGATGAGTTTCCTGCAACAGTTTTCACAGGTCAAGAAGCTGATCACGTTCCTTGCTGAAAAGAGGGGTTAAGTTGCCATGAAGAGTGTAAACTTCTCCTACTGTACCTTATTGATGCAGAAGCAGCACGGAAACCAAAAGTTGATGACTTGCGGCTCTGTGCTTGGCCTTGAACTTGGGCTGTGAGCAGGTACACGTCATCATCCTCCACGCTGGACACAACAGTCATTCAACTTGAGACAATTGAAACATGTTAGCTGAAATGAAATGTGCCTTCTCTTACCAGCTGAGGCAGTGTCGATTCAGAGTGCGCTTTCAACCTTGGAGCATTCCAGCAGCTTCATCTGAAAGACAACATGGCAAGCATACAATGGCTCATTTTAAGTAGACTTTATGTTGGCACAACACAAGCAAGGAACCAGTCAAGATGCCATTTAGTTAATTTGCACATCGACATTGAAAATGGCGGCAGCTTTGAGCACCATCTGTATGAAGTCCGACAGGCAGCACAAAAAGCAGGTGAGTGCCCTTTAAACTGGCATGTTTGTTTGGCGCGTACGTCATCCATGTTGGACACGAGTTGATCAGGTTTCTTGATCGACTGCACCACCACCATCTAGAATAATAAGTCAAGTAAGTGAATTAATAAAGGTCCGTTTTTTGCAACAGTTCCAAATCAAACCTTGACAAAGGAGTAGCTTTACCGTACAAGTGGAGCCATGCTGCGTGAATCCGTCTCTTCAGCACCACCTGGTGGACAACAGCAGGAAATACATGCAAGAAGGTAAAGTACTTTGTTGAGTAGGCTTTCCCCAATCCCGGCGGTCCTTGAGGGCCAGAGTCCTACAGGTTTGAGACTTTTCCATGTGCAACACACCCGAGTCTAAAGATCAGAATCAGGTGTGTTTGAGAACAGAAAACTCTAAAAAAAAAAACCTGCAGGACTCCAGCCCTCAAGGACCAGGATTGGGGAAGCCTGTGTTGAGCCTTGACTGCCGTTTCTCATTGCCATTTTGGTGAAACTGCAGAAGAGAAACTCAAAGAAAAGAAAAAAAAAAAAGCTCACTTATTACCAGTTTTGTTCCACAGCTCTCATTGAAGCTCAGTCTGCCGCATCCAGAATCTTTGTGCCGAGCTCGTTCTTCCTAGAGTGACAAATTGTGTAAAATTATGACAAGAATGTCTCTTCTCACTTGTTGAAATAAATTAGTCAAACATTTGGACTCTTGTGAAAGTGTGCGTTTCACCAGTCAAGACGGCAGGGCAATATTGGACGCCTCTTTTGTGACCTGAAAGACACGGCAACGTTGATGTAAGCATTTTACTTTTAAACAGTTAGCCTTACAAGCTAGTTTGGACGTTTGCTAAAATGTTTGCCAAGAGGAGACCTGCAAACGTCTCATGAAGCCACGCCTCAAAGGACAGCAAGTCGGCCATTTTGGAGCCTGTAGACAGAAATAAGAATCAACACAACCTGATACTTGATTTAGTCAGTTTAATGATAGAGATTTAATAAAAACAAACAAATTCTGTCATTTTGCGGTCAATCTGGTTTTGTTGAAGATGCAAGCCTGTGGACACAAATGGGTTTGCCTATATATCCACATTAAAACGTTGTCGGCCATTTTAGGCTCAATTTGAAGATTTCCACCTGTAGACAGACAATTAGACAATTAACGCGCATGCATATAAATACGCTCGTTTCACTCAGTCAAATGGTTACATTTTGGTCCACTTACCTCCAGGAAAATGCCGCTTGCTTTCGTCGTGATACTGGAAAAGGTTAGAGATAATAAGGCGTTTTGGTGGAGTCTAACCTCGTAGAACACTTTTAAGTATCAACGCAGGTGCAAATATGTTAGCAAGATGCGAGCACGCCAAACGTGCCGCATCACGTTAAAGAGGAGTAAAAGCAGTTAATTTTAAAAAGCTATTAAAAAGAGTGAACACTTACCTGGTCAAAGTGTTGGATGAGCTTGTGGAAATGCGAGCGGAGCAGCAGGTGGACGTCTGAGGTGAGAAACGAGTGTTTCGTTTGTTCCGGCTTAAATAGGTATCCGGTGATGACGTCACATGGAAGCAAATTAAGAAAAAAAAACTATTGAACAGAGAAACAAATAGAAAACGAGTGGTGTTGCATTGGATGAGCGATAGGGAAATTTTCAAAGTGCTGTGTAAAAGACGCAACATAGGCTCGAACCTAGGTTGGCTGCTTCGGAGACATAATTGTTGACCACTTCACCAACTCTCAGTTCGCAAATTTTTTTTTTTTTTTGTATTTATTGAGCACGTATTTCAGTGACGCGGCAAACGTAAATCCGTCAACCGGCATATGAATACGACAAACGAAAATTCGGTTTCACTCTTCGGGATAGTCCAGTGGTAAACGACTTTACCTGTGCATCTTGATGCCCCGGTTCGATTCTTCCACAAGCGCACTTTTGAATTGTAAATTGAGGTCGTTTGCACCGCAGGCAAGCTTTTACCTCTCGACCACTTTATCCGAGTCGCCGCCATTTTTTATTTTATATTTCAAGTTTCAATAAACTACTTAGCCCACAGCCCCCATCCTTAACACGCCACATGGACTTCGACTAGTCCACCACAACCCATCACCTGGGACATTGCACACCAATTCGTCTCCAGAGTCACCACTTTTGACTTGGCTTGGACTGCTTGTGATTGCTTTCGCCATTTGTAAAAGTAAAAATGCAAAGTGTGCTCTGCCCTATGATTTAAAATAATAATAATAAAATAAAAAAAACTGGAAACTTTCTCATGACTTGATTTGAACATATATTTTTTTCATGGTGTGGTAGGCTTTATCCACAGGGGTCTCATCTTTGCTAACATTGAGTCACTTTTTTGACTGAAGGAAAGAGGCAGTGTCGTTTGTTAATTGTGCTTTATTAGGAGAAACAAAGATGAATTCAAGCGATCGCACCCCCCCACCACAGAAAGTCCAAGTTAACAAATGTTGGAATATTTGGGGGTGGGGTAGCTGCTGAAACGTCATCACAGCGGCCAGGCAGTTTGGAAGAGGACCCAGAGCGCCACATCTTTTTCTGCAGGGGGGTGGGGACACTACATTAGGTACAAATGCACAATCAAATACAACATCTTTAGAAAATATGATGCAGTTGTTTTACTTAACCATTTACAGTAGACCTGTGTGACATGGGCATTTATTTTATATACCAATAATATAACTCACTAATACTATTTTATATTATTATACATGATCATAAAAAACACAAAACAAACAAAAAAACAGCTTACTACACACGGTCGTTTATTTATTTTTATTTTTTTTTAAATAAAAGCTACTACTATTCATGATAATTCACAAAAAAAAAAAAAAAAAATCAACCTTACTATACATCTGACTCAGGGAATTTGAGACGGTCAATTATCATTGATGCACTGCTTATGTGAAGGATACGCGGTTTGTGCCAAATATGTTGGCTCTCTGGGGCCCCCTGCTGGCTAAGGGGCCCCAAGCAATTGCCTGTCTTGACTAATGGCAAACTATAGCTGGAGGCAACCATGAAGCACGAGGTGCCAAAATTGTTATCATGACCAGTCCGCAGGTAGGTAAATAAGTAAATAAAATGAGTACAAACGATAAAGGAGTTAAAACCCACTAAAATGATCAAAGCTTAAAAAAAAAAAAAAAAAAGAAACTATTACAATCACTAAGAAGGAGAGTGTTGTGACCAGTCTAGACGCCATCAAAACATGAAGGTTATCCACTGCCTCAGGACATCACAGTGACCCGGACCCAGTCGACACTCGTCTGCTCCTCGTGTTTGGTTCTCTCTCGTTCGCCTTCCTCTGGTCCTTAAAATGTTGGGTCCAAACCCTGTGAGCGTCCGATTGGCTGAAGCGATGTAGTCCTCGTCCCCCAATTGGGTAGTTTGGATTCCTGTTGGAAGGGCCAGACGCCACAGGTGCAGTCACTTAGAAGTCAATTAGGCCGGAAGTCGATGCACAACAACCACTGCAATCAAAAACAAAAGCAACAGCCAAACACGCCACAAGCAATAAAAGTAAACATTACACTGAAATAACACACAGCAAGCAAAGATCTATCCATCTATCTATCTATCTATCTATCTATCTATCTATCTATCTATCTATCTATCTATGAAACATGAACTGATCACATGTTAACTTAACATATGTTGCATGTATTAGTGTTTTTTTATTCCCCTCAAAATGTGCGTGAAGCGTCAAAGGAGTTAGATTTGCAATTTGACCTGTTGACGTAAGTGACCGCAAGGGGGCGCCAAAACCACATTAATCGCATGAGGACCTTTTGAAACGCGATAAGATTTTTTTTTTACATTATCTATATATGTTTTTTCTTCATCTTGTTCATTTATTTTTTTATAGTTTTTTTTTGTCTTTTCTTGTTTTGTTTCCATTTAATTTTTTAATACTTTCTATTGTGTAATTTCAATGTATAATTTTGTCCTCAAAATTAGCCAACAACATGTAGAAAACATTTTACTTCAATATACTGTATTCTCAATTATTTTATGATTTTTCAAAGGACTGGCAGGAAGGATGAGCGCCTTCTAGTGGTCCAAATAAAACGTGCATGAAATCTCAAATTTCCATTATTTTTATTCTTTGATGCTAAAAATAAGACCTAAAGATAGAATTGAGAAACGATTTTTTTTTTTACAGCTCATCTCTTCACTGGTGACAAAAAGTACCAACATGCAGATGAACGAAAAAGTGGAATATTTAATCAATGAATCAGGATGAATAACTAACGCGGCTGTTGCTGACGCGTGTTGAGCAGATGCCGAGCAGCCTTGGGGGAGGCCGCAAGACTCTTTCGCCGGCTGCTTTGCTCTCATTTAGCAATGATTGCAATGATTTATTATTTAAATGTCGGCCATTTTCAAAACCTCCGACAAGGTGCATGCCAGCGTGTGTATTATTAATAAGAAGAGATCATTCCTCACAACACTTTGATTGCTCATTTCCAGATGTTTTTGTTGTCCTGTTTCAATATTTACGCACAGTCTCAGAGTTTATTTTTTATTTTTTTTTGGGGAGTCGACGCTTTCCCAAGCTGAGATAAGGTCAAGTGAAATTTCTCAATTTTTAATCACTTTTTGGGACACAATTCATAATTCATATGCATTTAGCGTCTGGTGACGATGTGAAATGATGTAAAAAGCGGGAGGTCGTTAACCTGTTGCAGGTGTCTTCTTCCATCTTATTTAAGATTTTTTTTTTAAATTAATTTAGAGGATGTGACGTTATTTGCGATGATCTAATACCTAATCAAACGCACCTGGGACCCAAGTGAGGTTACGTCCGGTATCAAATGGACGGATGGAAAAAAGAAATGTGTCATCCGTCGAAGAATGTCATCATTTCAGCCTACAAGAACTTGACCCGGAAGTTGAGAAACACGCAAGCGTGTCTCGCTGTGCGTTTATGCTTTGTGGAATAAAATGATCATATTGTTGTCAACCTTTCACTCTTGTCATAAAACAAACGCGTCGGTTAGACTCGCTGCTGCTTATTGATCGTCCGTTCAATTGATTTCCCTACAAGTCCATACAAACGCACTGTGGGGGGGGGGGGGGGGGGGGGGGGGTCATGTATTATACAAAGTGTTCAGATCAGGGATTAGAGCCTGCTCCCCCTCCCCTCCCCTCCCACCCGCCATCATCACTGCGACCTCCCCCCAATTCCATCAGTCAATTGTGGCCACTCTCAGGGGCATTTATCATTTTGACAGTTGCAGATAAGGCAATTATTTCCCCGCAGCAAGTACAAAATGTAGACAAGTGCTGCTGTGACACGGTGTGTCTCTCCGCTAGTCGATGTAACACAAAAGGAAGCAGATGTTAGCGACATTTGCGCTTGGACTTGATTTTGTGGATTGTTCGGCCGTTGCCATGGCGACACGGTTAACCGCTTCATTCAAAGAAGAAGCCTTGGTGCTGTTTCTGCGATCAGCTGAAAATAAAATGCTTCATGAAGACCTATAATAAATACATTGGCACAAGGAAAAGGGGAGTATGACGGCAAGCCAGCTCATTTTGACCGCTAGAGGGCAGCAGTAGACTAGTAGATTAGTCGACTTGGGGTGGGAAATTGAATGGACAGCATCCGCCACTAAAATATATCCTTGAAAATGTAGATACAAATAAATGATGGATTTTACAAGTATTATTATTAGAAATATATATATATATATATATATATATATATATATATATATATTATAATTCATTAGTAATATTTTAATTTGTCAACGTTTCATTATTTTATAGATTAAAAAATATATATTTTACTGTCCACCTTATATTGACTATTCAAATACTACAATTTTTTTTACTATGTTATCTAATTTCCTACTTTATTATTACATTTATTTTATGTGATATAACTTAGAGCGATGATTCTAAAACGTTTTACACTAAGTACTGCCTAAAAAAAAAATGTCTCTTTATCATACCAACTTAAAAACACTTAATATTAAAATAATTTATATGCCTAAAACTTTAGTTACTTTTATAAGCCTCTGACATCATTTGAACATTAACAGTGCACTTAAAGCTGCAGTATGTAACTTTTTGTTTTGTTTTGTTGAGGGAGTCAAACACTATAGAGGAAATGACACAATGCTGATAAAATAAAATAAAAAATCCCTTATTTTTTCTTAAAACTTTTTATTTTTATTTTGCAGCACTTTGAGATTGCTAAAACATAAAATGCATGACGTATGACATTTATTATTATTAACATTTTCTATGAAAATAATCGGGGCTGAGCGGACACCTTTGTTGTTGCAATATTGGACTCCAGCCTTAGGGGGCGCCAGTTGTTATGCACTGCAGCTTGAGATACAGGAAAAGAACCAAAAAAAAAACCTCATGAAATTATTTTGTTAAAATGCATTGCACATGAAAATTAAATAGAATATTATACTTAAATAAAAAATTAAAAACAAACCGTCCTTAAAGACTAAATGTGAACGTGTACATCATTTTGCAAAAGTTGAAAACAATATCTTGACTGGCAAAATTTAATTTAGATTTTTAATATGTAGTAATAATAATAAAAAATGCAAATAAATAAACTAATTAATAACAATAACTATATAGCTTATCATTTGTAAAATATATTAAATTTTTCTTTCTACTTTTAAAATAATTTTGCAGTGTAAAATCCATGTATTGTATTTGACTTTAATATTGTAAAAGCAAAAGCAAAAGATGAAGGTTGAGGATGAGGATGATGTCACATCTGAAAGTTAGCTTCTGTCATCAGATCATGAGGAAAAAAAAGAAGAAAGGTGAGTGCAATCTCATGATCCTCCCTTTGGCTGTCAGCACATTTTAATGACGGTCCAGTCGGGTCCTCGCCATCCCAACTTTCCCACGCAAACTTGAACGCGACTGAAAAGGTCAGTTCAAGCAGCAGACGGGAGTCGAGTTGTAAAAAAAAGCCAGCATTTCGACAACATGCTGCCCATAAAAAGATACATTCGCTCATTAAAATGTCCTTCGCTCTATCGCCATTTAATAAGCCTGCTTTATGGCATTTATTTTAATTTTTTTTTTTTGGTGCATTTTGCTACTTTTTAAAAATATATATAATTTTACTAAATTTTTTGAGAATTTTGCAATAGTGCAGACCGGATGAAAAACATTTGATATGAAATATCTGTAAAAAAAAAAAAAAAAAAAAAAAAAATCTAATTTCTAGCACAAATGTGTTGACCACTTTGTCAAATCTAAAAATTCTACACCCAAAAAGTTTTCCATTCATTAGGTTTAAAAAAAAATTTTTTTTTAGTATGAAGTCCTACTGCAACCAGGATTGAACTGACGCAGGCTCGAAAATACCGAGCGGTCGCTGAGCCTCCTCGATAAATCACACGGCCAAAAGAAGGCCGAGGTCTTTATTGTGTGTGTACGTGTGTGTGTACGTGTGTGTGTGTGTGTGTGTGTTTGGGGGGGTGCACTCGTATATTGACTGCACATCATCACAGGCTGAATTGTAAATCCTTTTTGGAGAAGATATATTGCACTGCCTTCACTTCTACCTGAAACACACAACAGACGGCTAAAGTCCACTCTAAAGACGCGTAACAGCGGATAAATACTTACCGCCATTTTTTTTGGGGAGTGAAGCGTCCCACCTCCTGTTCCAGGAAGTGGCCCGGCCGGCGTGGTCGTCCCCCTGTTGCAAAATGAGAGAGAGAGAGAAAATGAAGCTGAAGTGAGGATGGGGCCAACTTCAAGGTGTACTTTAGGACATTTGGACCTCTTTGGGAGCAAATTCTGAAAAGTGGATTCTGATATTTTCACTGGAATTGAGTCTAAAATCCTATAAAACGTTACGCAACATGTTTTTACGGAACTATTTTCAATGGTCAGACAAACATCATTTTTAAAAATTTATTTATTTAATTTTTTTTCTAGTGCAAATGATTCCTTTAAGTGTCCGACGGTGAAAACGCAATTCCCAAAAGTCCATGTTTGACAAGTGAAGGATTATTTAAAGACATGGTGAGCGTCAGAAACACAAATTATCAATCATCAATAATTTCATGTATTACTTGAATTGGAATCAACTGCAAATTGGATATTTTGTGCTGTATTAGTTTATAGTATTTATTTTTTTATTTAGAGGTTTCTGACACAATCATTTGCATCACATTCAGGAATCAGGAAAAAACAGAACAAAACAGATTTTTTAAAGCAACCTTAAAAAAAATATATATATGTAAATTTTGCGTTCATTTTGTCATATTTTTAGTACACAATCCTACTAAATTGCTATGAAAATAAACGTTGGCAATCATGCATCATTCAAAAACAAAAATCTCCATTTAAATGTTATGAACCTTTAGTTTTAGAACAAATCAAAATTTTGCTACGAAGCAAAAAAAAGAAGCTAAAATGCTAAATGGTGGCAAAAGTCGTTTGAGATGGATTCATTGCAACAAAATTTAAATCAGATGCAAATTATATGCATGGGGGGTGTGGCTTGGGCATATTCAGATGATGACATGCTGTGTGTTATCGGACCGTCGACAGAAACAGAAAAGATGATTTATAAAAAAAAATAAAATAAAAAATAAAAACACAGTTTGAGAAGTTGGTCCTCTTATTGACTGGAGTCCATTCATTCCCTCGCGTGTTGCCGTTGGTGGTCGAGCTTGACGGAAGGTTCGATTGTGGAAGTGCTGAATGGGAGCTCAACGGGAGAGCGCTTCCGTTAATTAGAGCGGATTGCATCTCCGGGAGTCAAACTTGGTTGATTGGGAAGAAAAAAAAATGTTGAAAAGGCGGAATGTGCCGTAATGAATGTTCTGAACTCCTGTTTCCGCAACCGTCGAGTAGTGAGTAATTTGCTTGGAGGAGTTTTGCCGAAAGTAGCTCAAGTTATCGTCATGGACGATGAGGCAGTTATGACATTTTCTCGTTTGCATTCTTGGATAATGATCGGGACCGTTTCTTGTTATGTTCGATTTCGGCGACAGTTACGTTTCTTCTTTTTACTTTTGCGGTAACGATGACGGACAGTTACAAGCCTCTCTTTTGTTATTTCCTGGACAGTTATGACGTTTGTTGCGTTTTACTTCTCTGAGAGTGGACAGTTACGAAATATTTTTTTCCCTCCGTTGTGTGTGTTACGTTTTCTTTGTTTTTATGTATTTTGTGATGATGGACAGTTACGATGTTTTTACATTTGAGTTCTGCTTGTTGAGACATTTTCTTGTTTTTAAAAAGTATTTCAGTGATGACAGTTAGTTACGTTTTCTCATTTTATTTCTGGGATGAGTTTATTTCTTGTTTTCAGTTGTCTCGTTTTATCTCTATGATGATAAAATTTCAATTTTCTCTATTTTCATTTCTATTGTTCAAGATTAAGACAATTTTTGTTGAATTTTGTTATCATGATGATGACAACCAGGGGTGTTAGAAAAAAATCGATTCGGCAAAATATCGCGATATTACAGCGCGCAATTCTCGAATCGATTTTTAAACTTTAACATTTTTTTTTTTTAAATGAAAATATTCAACAAAACGTCTTACTTAAGATTAGGATTCACACATTAAGCATGGAAGAATGTTCTATTAATGGAACATTAAGCCTTAATATTTTATTTCAGTGCTTGCAACTTGCTTGTTAAATGCAGTGGCTCAGTTATAAGCCTGAATTTTCAGATTAATAAATACATTTTCATACTAATATTACAGTGTACATGCACAAGTTTACCGATTAGTATTTTCTAAATTTTAGTGAAAAAAAAAAAAAAAATCGCAACAATTTTTTAGATTCGTATCGGGATTAATCGTGATATGAATCGAATCGCCATGACAACAGTCTCTCACTTTTTCATTTTATCACATTTTACTTCTGCGAACATTCACAGGAAGAACATTTTTCTTGTTTTTCAGTCATGACATTGTCTCACTTTTTTTTTTTTTTTTTTTTTTAATCACGATGACGGACACTCCTCTTCAAATGTCTGCGTTCAATAGCAAAAACCGTAACTTTCACATCAAAGCGCCTTCTAAAAAAATCAATAGAGTCGCAAACATTTCAGCTCGCGATGACTCCGTTTAGCATATTTAATAAGCGAGGTGCGTCTCCCGTTCAAAGCGGACATTCCAAAGGCTCTTAAACGCACGGTGAGCGCGCAAGAAGGACGACCCCCCCCCCCCCCTGCCCCCCGAACCCCCCGTTTGTCTTTACACATGAAATGAGCGATTGTTGGCGCCGGCTTAAGAAGAAGAGCTCCCGCGGTGTGTTATGACATGAGGCTACGGGTGTCCTTTTATACCTCGAGAGCCCCTTTGCCTCATTAGTTAACACACTTTCTTAGTTTCGAACAATACCTTAGCTTGGCGTCTCCCATCTGAGCCAACACACACACTTTTTTTTTTTTTTTTCTTTCTCTGTGGATACTTGCAGGGCCTGCAGCAGAGTTGCAGAGAAGCCCCCCCTCTGGTCCTAACAGCTTTAATACTTGTAATTATCTCTTGCTGGGGGAGGCTGGAAATTGGATTAGGGTGGTGAAGTCTCAGCTGAATGAATTACCTCCATCTCCCCACTTGGTGGGCCACACACTGATAAAAGTGCAGAGAGAGAGAGAGAGAGAGAGAGAGAGAGAAAAACAGGATTTGGATTCAGCCTTAGCATTCATGGCTTCCTTGTGGAAAAATGAAATTTTCCAAGAGAAGGGAGCGGCGTGCCCGGCGGTATCTGCCCCGCCGCATGTTTCATCTGCTGGCGCTCTCCCGGAAACGCAATTACCGCCGGCGTTATCGCCGCCTAAATGGTGACAAGTTTGGCAGCGCGGCAGGCGAAGCGTCGCGGCCGCCATCTTTTAGCGCCGTCACTTTTCTTTTCCAAAAGTTCAAATCGGACTTTTTGTTTGCACGTCAAAAGCTCATGGCGGAATAGAAATATTGTCAAATGAAAAATAGGAATACAAAAGTGTACACTTTTCCATATTTTTAAATGCCAAATGTTGTAAAGGCAAGCTAACTAAGCTAACACGCTAACTGTTAGCAATAGCAAGCTACTGCGCTGCCTGAGAGCTCCTCCGGGGTGCCGTTTTCACCGAATTGTTCTGAAAAATCATTCAAAATCTACAACATAAATAAATATAAATAAAAGTAAAAAAATAAATAAAACAAAATTATGAAATAAATCTTTTTTCATCTATCTATGCCAGTGTTGTATTGTGACTGGAAAGAAGCCACACAATGTCCATTGAACTGAAGCATAAAATGTGGCAAAGACATTTAATTACTTGCACTCTATTTAGCTCATTCAAACCCAAAAACGTCTAAATATGTTTTTTTAATACGTTGTCCTTCACTACCAAAAACATATTTATACGTTTTTTTATGTTTTGTTTTTTTTTAAGCTGGAGCATACAGAAGGCTTTGATGCAGCCTCTGATCTGAAGAGGTTGCTTTAAGCAATGGTAGTTATTTAAAAAAACAGCCAGCAGGTGGCAGCAGAGTATAAGAGATCATCCAGGGCCATGTTGCAAAAAAGCTCTTTTTGCCAGTGTTTTCAACAGGTTTGTGAATAACGATGAAACTTTAAACTATATTCTAATGCTACAAATATATATTTTTTTCCTGATGAAAGAAGAGACTCTAATCTTTCTTTTGGTAGTTTCCATGTTTTTATAGCAAAAGAACATTAGAATATTCCGTGAGCCTTGCAAAATTAGTCAAAATTCAGTAAAACAGCCGGGAGCGAAGGGGGTTGCTTCAGTGAAAATGGCTGGGAGTGATGTCATGTGTTTTTTTTTTTGTGTGATAAATAGCATTTGAAGCTGCTATTTGCAGGCTATGTTGTTACAGTGTTGTTTTAAATGTGTCACACATCCCCCCCCCCCCATGGCCCCCGCCAACAACGCGACAAAGTTGGCTTTAACGGCCACGCTCCGAGTCTGCATACATTAGCGGGCTAACTGGTTCGAAATGAGGATTTTATTAGAAATCATCAAACACGGGCGTTTAAATGAAGCCAAAACGACCTCAACTAAGCTGAACTAAAGAGACGTTTTCTCTCGGCGGGGCCGTTAAAGACTTTCACTTCATTTGGAACGCAGCCAACGTTGTTGTTTTCTCCCCCGTTTTTTCTTCCTTGTATTTATTTCAGCGCGGCATTCATTTGGAAACCCAAAGTTCCCGCTGTGCCGTCGCAAGCGCTGCGATCAAAAGACGGGAGGACGAGCTCGCCCCCGCGCCGGCTCTCAGACACCCCCTCGTCTTTTCCACTTCCCATTCCTTTAACCCCCCACCGAGGACAATCCTTGAAGGTAGATAAAAAGAACAACAAAAGATAATTAAATCTAAAAAAAAAAAAAAAAAGGGAGGGAAACAGTCGGGGTTGGATTTGGGCACAGTGAGGGTTTTGGGGCCTCCAAACATTTACACTCCGCTTTCGGGACGTCTTATCACAATAAAAGACGCTCTCATTTGCATTTGTCCAATTGCAAAAGCGGGCGTTTTTTTTTTTTTTTTTTACGACGGGATTATCACTTTATCGCTCGGACGCGCCCTGTTGACAAAATCTGAAATTATAATACAGTAATGCTTCACGTAGACGCTGCAGCTATTTAGACTGGCCGGGATTTAATATTCATTGCTTTTGCAGCTTGGTTGGTTTTAGGGCGCTATCACCCTTATCCACCCTCCTCCCGACCCCACCCACTCGCCAACCACGACTGGGACACAGCCCCCCCCCCCCCCCCCCAAAACATTCTCTCTCTCTCTCTCTCTCTTGTGCTGTCCCCAATCACTCTCCCTGTCCTTGTTTTTGATCTTCAAACGCTGGTCGCTATAATGACTACAAATCAGGGATGAAGGTGAGTGATCACAACGTGGCCCACCCATCCCAGCTGGCCTTTTTACTCCCCTCCCATGATGCATCTTTCCACACTCTTCCCCCCCCCCCAGAGCGGGCGAGCAAGCCAGCGAGGGCTCCAAAGTAGGAATTAACTTTGACAACGTGAATGGCAACCGCGCCGAAACAAACAAAATGCACACGGCGGGACTTCATAATTCAAAGGCCTGATAGGTCATGTGACCATGCGAACAAGCATATAAATAAATAAGGCAGAAATAAATAAATAAATAAACCCAAATAAAATAAACCTAAAAACAAAATCTTCAAAAAAATTTTGAGAAGCGCAATCCACAAAAAAAAAAAAAAATAATAATTTTTTTAAAAATATTAAAATCTGCAAATATACATCTACTGTCTTCATATTAGTTCATTTTCTGGATTCAAAATATAATGACATTTTATTTATTTTTTTTTAGTTCTCCCATATAATATAATCCTACTTTCTTGTGAACCTTTGACCCCTAAAATAGAACATGATAAAAATAAAAACTAATTAAGAAAAACAAAACAAAGAAATGCACAAATAAGTAATAATTGTAATAGTCATATTTTTTTAAAAAAGAGTTTGAGAAGTTTGACACACTTTCATCTTATCACCAGCCAGAAGTTGAGCTACACTGTATTTGTATGCAATGTTTGCGTGAGAACTCTGAAAAGAAAGTAAGACAATACAAAATGTATATAATTAATCAATAATTAAAAACAAATAAAATATTTTTAAAATTAAAATACATAATAAAACAATATACTTAATACATTTTAAAAAAGACTAAAATTACCTGTACTATGGCAATATCAAATTTATATAAAAATTTAATTTTTAAAAAATTTAAAATGCCTAAATAAATAAAATATGATGAATAAATACAAATAAAAAAATAATTAAAATGTTGAAAAAGTAAATGAAAATATTTATTCATTTTATATTATTATTATTATTATTATATAGGATATTTGCCACAGCACATTTAGTATGTAAGATTACTAAATGTCAGACAAGGTAATAAAATCCAGACTCATATTTTTGTACTTGTCTAAGGCTTTCCAAAGATTGTGCAGAAATTATCTAATTTTACTTTAATAATATTTGATATTGTTTATTCATCTATTTATGCCAGCGACGTATAGTGACAGGCAGGACAATTAAATATTCTTCCACTAGATGGCAGTAGGTGCAATTAACCTGTCGCTATTCATACATCAGAATAAAGACTAAATATTTCTTGTAAACGTTTTGCGTATTCCAAAGTGAAATGTGTGTGTTTTCCCACCACACAACACTTTCATGATGGTGAGATAGAAGTTTTGTCATTTTCAAGAGTTGTCCAAAGTTTGCGAGTTTAATGGCCGTGCAAGTTGCAAGAATTAAAAAGTGTCCCGGGCACGCTGCGCTGGCATCCTTTCACATCATAACTTCCTAATGGCTTGTTTAGATGATTCATGCCAATCAAACATCTGTTCGGCAGCGGCGCTTTATCAAGAGGCGCACCTGCCGACCTCCGACCGACCTCCACCGAGGCCCGGCACGGTGAAAGTAAAAACTTTGAAAAAAAAAAAAGAAGCAGCCCAGGAAGAGTTACTTTGATGAGGTCTGTTTTCCTTGGTGGAGGTCTGCCCTGTCGCCGCTTCTTTCTCCTTAATGTGCCCGGCAAGAAAAAATGTTTCGCTAGGGAGCAGGGGGTGAAATTTTTTCTCATCCAAATGGATGGCAATTTCCCACCATTTAGCACCTGAAGGTAATTAGCTTGAAGAGATTGCGGAGTGAGAAACACGTTCACGGGACATTAACTCTCGTACATTCTCCAGTTGCAGCGAATTAATAGGAAAGATTAAAGTTTAAAGAGAGCAAATGCCATTAGCGCACGCACGCACACGCACACGCGCGCGCACACAAACACACACAGCACCTCTCTGCGGCGCCATCCTCCACCTTTTTTTTTTTACGACAAGTCTGGATCTTTTGCGCCGCATCGGGCTGGCGTTACGACAGCAGGTAATAAGTGGCGCAAATGAGAGCGAGGCGCAGCTGGGCAAAGTGCGGCCATGAAAAGCCCCACATGACATTTTTCTTCGTCGATGAAGCCGACCCTGCATTGAAATGAAATGAAATGCGATTCATCCGTTCCAGCGCCCCCTAGTGTTGGAATAAAGATAAATTGCAGTGTATCGTAACGTGGATGTTTCTTTAATGGGCGTGGCCTAGTGAGTGACATCATAACCTGTCGTTGGAGCTCCGTGTTTGTTTGACTGTCCCGCCAATGTGTCAATGTTAAGGTTGTACTTCATGAAAAAGAAAAGATTTACATAATCTTAAATTGAAATAGAGAGTATTCGATATTTTGGGGAAGTCAATTTACTGTTTGCTGTTATGTTCCCTTAAAACGAATGGCAATGTTTTATTCTTCTAATTTCTCCTAACTGATCATAAAATGGCCACAAGATACTGGTATCGGCCGCCGTCACCGATTACCGATACTGTGAAATAAGGCCGGGTTTAGCCTCGAAACCGGTACTCACCCGTTCCAAATTTTTACATTTAAATATTTTAGTTATTAGACAATATTAGTTTTTTTTGTGACAATTTACTTTTAGCACTTTGCAGGTTTTTTTTGTTAAAAAAAAGTTTTACAATGGTACAATTTCCCCAAAAAGATTGGAGACGTTATATCGGCTTTTATATGATATATGTTTTAATATTCTGTTAATTTGAGAATATTTTTACATTTAAATATTTTGTTATTAGACATTATTTTATTTTTTATTTTTTTATTTTTTACAATTTACTGCTAGCACTTTGCAGTTTTTTTTGTTTAAAAAAAATAAAAAGTTTTACAATGGTACAAGTTCCAAAAAAGAAAAGATTGAAGACACTATATCGGCTATAAAAACGATATATATTTTAATATTCAGTTAATCTGAGAATATTTTTGCATTGAAATATTTCGGTTATTAGAAAATATTTGGTTGTTTTTTTGGGGGGACAATTTACTGCTAAGTACTTTACAGTTTTTTTTTTGTAAAAAAAAAAAAAAAAAGTTTTACGATGGTACAATTTCCAAAAAAGAAAAGATTGAAGACGTTATACAATATATATTTTAACATTCTGTTTATTGGAGAATATTTCTACAATTTAAATATTTTTAGACAATTTACTGCTAACTCTTTGCAGTTATTTTTATTTTTTTTATGTTTTACAATGGTACAATTTCCACAAAAGAAAATATCGGCTGTTATACAATATATATTTTAATATTCAGTTTATTTGAGAATATTTTATTTATTGAACAATTAAATATATATATATATATATTTTTTTTTTACAACGTAGCATTTTCCTAAAACGAGCAATTTTAAACAGTTTTGAATATATTGTGTTTAACGGAGAATTCATGGAGAAGACATTGCATTTTTTTGCGGTTCATTTGAAATGTCAATAAACGTGCTCGCGAATACACAAAAGAAAAGCAATTCCCTGGTTAGCATTTACAGTACTTGGCTAACTCAAGCGTGACCTTGAAACCAAAGTCTGTAAGCCAACTACGATTTTCGGCGTTGTAATGTTTGAGAAGGCAAAATGTTGCGATGGGATCTCATCGGATGGCGTTTAGAGCTGATTTGTTGTAGCTGAACAAAAAAAACCTTTTAGCGAGCAGGCGTTGGTGTTTGTTGGGTGGTAAAACGGCAATCACAAGTTTGGACACCCCAATGGAGACACGTCGGAATTTATCGGGCAGAAAAGCCTCGTGTAAATTCCGAGCGAGGGAAAAGTTGAGTCCTCCTCGCTGTCCAATATCAATTTCCCACATTTTAACGGCCCGCGTTACGGCGCTCATCATTCATCGCAGTGTGTCGGCCGCACTTTTTTTTTTTTTCTTTCTTTCTTTTTATGAGATCTGAAGCAAATTTTTGCTGGGGGATCCTATAGGCCATTAAGCATGCAGTAATTTTATCCTTGTTTCCTTAATGACGCCATAATGGCGAGTGAATTTCTTAACTAAAGAGCAGAGAACATTGTGAAGGTCAGCTTCATCTGTGGACTCCCTCATGCGCTTCTCGCAGAGATTGGAAAAGTCGGGCGTTTTTTGAGGAGTCATTAATAACGCTAAAGCTGAAGGCCTATTTGCGTCCTCGCTTTCTACCTTTTTAATGCCACTCTCTCTCTCTCTTTTTCTCTGGCCCCTCATGCAGAGAGAATGAAGAAAGAGGGGGAAAATGGCAGCTCGCTGACATATAGATGGCGGACGCGGCGCCGCAGTGATTTAGACGCCGTGCCTTTGTTATCACTTGAATCATTTTCCCTTATTGCTTTTATTTCGCCCATGGACGAAACACTTGATGGGACAAAATGCCAACTGGAACTTTTTCTTTTTTTTTTTTTTTTTGGTTCTCAAAGTCTAATGAGAATTACAATCTCGCTGAGGCTTGAAACGCTGGCTGCTTTGTCCTGATCGCCTTAGATATTGTTCCGAGTCAGTCATTTGTCACAGCGAGGCATGCTGGGATGGCGGCCCGCTAATCAACGGCGCAGTCTGCGGGCAACTGTCTTCTTCTTTTTTTTTTTTTCTTTTTTCTGCTGCCATGGCAACTCAGGCCCGAGAAAGGCTGCGGGGCTAAGGGGGCAGCGGCGCTCGCACCGAATACTCGGGCGTCTTTTAAAACAGGACTTGGCAAACTTTTTAGGTCACGTCGGGAAAAAGTCATATAATTAAGATAACAAAATTCATATTTGTTAACAATATGATGGGGCTCTGAGGTCTGCAGACTCGGGTCTATTGGTGAAGCAAACACGGTGAAGCAGCATTTAGCTGTGATGCCGCACGCAAATGAGGAAGAAGCTGCCATTGGTAACTGCTTTTGAATCCAGGTTAACTCTTTGACTGCCAAAAACGTTAAATAACGTTTAGTAAAATCCTATGGAGGAGTGCCAAAGACGTTAAAAGACGTTTGTTTCAAAACAGAGGTGAAACTAACCATTTTCTATTGTTGATTACTGAAAAACGGAGTAAGGTAGAAACAAACTTTTTTTTCTGATGAAAGATGAGAGTCCAATCTTTCATTTGGTAGTATGTGTGTTTCCATAGTCCAAACACATAATTTTCTGTGGACCTTGAAAGATCAGTCAAAATGCTTAAATCGGCTGGCACCCACGGCATCCCTTTTCTGAAAACGTCTGGCAGTCAAAGAGTTAAAAACTTTTTTAAAACTGCCCCCAATTCCTTTGATGAAGGCCGTTTAGGTATTTTTAAAATCAACTTCACTCTGCAGTCTTTTTTAGTAATTTCAGAGCGCTACTTTTGATTTCCTTCCTTTGCTTTTAAACAAATTTTTACCGCCAAAAATGTCAATTGACATTAAGGACACGCCCACTTTATACCGCCAATGGCGTTTTTTTTTTTTTTTCTCTCAATGGGCAATGCAACGTCTTGTGCAGGGCTGGTTTGTGAATGGGATTGGAAAATCCCCAAAACAACCACTGACTACGGCCAATGTCGAAGGTCAAAGGTCAAAAACGAAATATAAAAGATAAAATACTAAAATATTCAACAAGAGAAGCCTTTTAGAAGTTTTTTTTTTTTTAACTGTACTGTATCTTTAATTTGCAACATTATTTATATATATTATATATATTTTTTTTTTTGGGGGGGGGGGGGGGGTGATATCACCACTTTATTATTTTACAATTCTGACTTATTTTAGTCACATTATGACCATTTTTCTTGCAAAAATAAAAAATAAAAATCACTGAATTTCTCTTATTATTATATCTTCTTCCTGGTAATTCTCCAACTTGTGTCAGACGTGATTGCAAATGACCCGAAGCAAAACACGGGCAAAACGAGCCTCCAAAACCCACCGACATTTTCCTTTTCCCTCCCCAAGCGTCACGTTTAATCGCAAAGAAGTGGGATTCACTTTGAACGAGAAAAAAGAACAAATTAAACGGCTGCGACAAGATGATCGATTACCTGTAAGTCCACCTCACACAGAAATGAGAGTTTTTTTTTTTTTAATGACGGCCTGTCTCTTCGTGGACGTGAAATTCAAACGCTACCTTTCAGACGTCACCCCCAACGCGAGCACTTTGTCTTTGTCACCGCCGCGGAGGACGTTGTTATTAGCAGTCTGCCTTTCTATTAAGCAATTTTTTTTCCACTACAAGGAACATCTCGCTGTTACATATTTCATATCATATTTTCACACATTAGATTTTTTTTTGGAATTAAACCAAGCTTCTACAAGAGGACAAGAAGACGTTCCTTTCTATTTATTTCATCTATTTTTACATGAAATTAACCACCCATGAAAGAGTGCTAATTTACACTTCATAAAATTCAAATATTTCCCATTTATGAGCGCCACATATGCTTATTGTGACTATTTTCCTGCAGGTGGTGCTCACTCCCTAAAAGCACCCCCCCCCCCCTCCCTGGCGGTCCACACGACTGCTTGTATTGATCCAGTTATCATGCTCAGATCATCGCGACATGGACACAAGAGGGAAGGAGTGTCTCCAGAAAAAAGAAAAAAGAAAAAAAAAAAGAAAAAAAAATCGCAACGTCGTGGCGTCTTCAGAATGACCGATCAGATGAAGTTGTCGTCAATTTACATTGCTTGAGTTTAGGATGTTAAAAGTCTTCATGTTACAATAATAACACGGAAATATTTTGGAAAAAGCATAGTCATATGTATAATAGTATTACCCCACCCCCCACCCCACACAAAAAAAAAGTTTTGATACTGTGAGATAAAAGGCCTAATGTTAAAAAGTCATAAGACATAAAAAAAAAAAAAAAAAAACAGAAAAAAAAAGAGAGCAATGAGGATGACATGTCAAATCGGTAAAATTACCGAATGAACAATACTGAGCTCTCCAGGAAAAATAAGACTTGAGACCAATGTTGCATAAGAAAAGTTGGAAAAAAATGCGCTATTGCGAGCACAAATGTAAATGCTACGAGAAAAGTTGAAATATTGCGAGCCAAAAACTTGCAATGTCATGAAAATAAAATAAAAATAAATAATAATTGCGTCGGATGTTTTTTGGAAAAACGACATTCGGTGATGAGAACAATGTCGGAACTTTGTGAGTAAAAAGTCGGAACGTTGTCAAACAAAAGTCGTAAGGCCAAGAGAGTGAAACACACAAATTCCTTTTAGAAAACAGTTGCAACAAGAAAAAGAAGAACAATTTTACATGAAAAAGTCGTAATGTGAAATGTGAAAAATGAATATTGCAGATGAATTTGAGGATATCGACAGAATTGGTTAAATGTGGAACAGGCGACTGCCGGACAAAAATCTGAATGTTAAGATAATTTTTGGGAAATAACATTTTGAAAAAAAGACGGAAAAGTTTTGAAAATGTCATAAATGAGGCGCAAAATTCATAATGCGACTAGAATAAACTATCGTACTTTTTGAAGAAAAAGAAGGCTTCTATTAAGGAAAATGTAACAATTTTAAAAGCATGAAATCGTAGTAATGCAAAAAAAAAAAAGTTGTAATATTATGAAAATAAAGTCATAAAATTATCACAGGGTTTTTGCAGAAATCACCTAATTAAATTTTTGACTTTTTTTTTTTAAATACTTTTTTTTCGACCATTATGAGAATTTTTGCATACTTTGCCACAAGCAGAGAGCGCCTATCGCCTGCTAACTCTTCCAACTATCATTTTTTTACTTTTAAAAGTCTTAACTCTTTGACTGCCAAAAACGTTAAATAACGTTTAGTAAAATCCTATGGAGGAGTGCCAAAGACGTTAAAAGACGTTTGTTTCAAAACAGAGGTGAAACTAACCATTTTCTATTGTTGATTACTGAAAAACGGAATAAGGTAGAAACAAACTTTTTTTTTTCTGATGGAAGATGAGAGTCCAATCTTGTTTTGGCAGTATGTGTGTTTCCATAGTCCAAACACATAATTTTCTATGGACCTTTAAAGATCAGTCAAAATGCTTAAAATCGGCTGGCACCCACGGCATCCCTTTTCTGAAAACGTCTGGCAGTCAAAGAGTTAATGTTACAATAATAACACGGAAATATTGTCTATAATAGTACTACAAAAAAAGGTGTTTTCAATAAAAACATCGGAATGTCACAAGTTTGAAGTTTACAAGAATAAAGTTGTGATATTGTGAGACAAAAGTCGGCATGCTACAATAAAAAAGTTGGGGATTTGCATGAAAAAAATTATCGGGAGCAAAAATACTCAAGATGCAACGCTATGAGAAAAGTTGAAATAAGGCGAGCCAAAACTTACAATGCCATGAAAATAAAATGTAAAAAATCAGGAGAAATAAAATGGATATTGAGGAAAAAAAGACATACTGTTATAAGAAGTAGGAATTTATGGGGACAAAAGTTATTATCGTAAATCGTAAGATTGTGATTTTACAGAAATGTTGAGAAAAAATCATCTCGGTATTGCAGGTAAAAACACAGTTTTGAGGATAGAGCCAGAATTAATTCGATACAATGTGGAATAGGTCCGAATGTTAAGAGATTTAAAAAATAAAATAAAATCTGGAGAAAAAAGACGTAACGTCTTTTACATTCACAATTTTAAAAGAATAGAGTCGTAATAATGCACATTAATGTCGTAACATGAAAATAAAAAAGTTACGAGAACAAAAAAAAAACCCTCACCGTCACTTCATAAACTAATTTTTATTTTTTTTGCAACACAAACGGGATTAAAAAACGACTGCATGGACATGTTATGACTTCTCGTCTACTTTCGATGTCAAATCAGTGTGTGTTCAATATTCATAGCACAGCGTTGCACATATCGCACACGTTGCAGGTTATGCTGCTAGCGAAGCAGGAGCCATAAAAGCCGCCTCCCCTTGACCGGCTTCCGTGCAAAAAAAAAAAAAGCTCCGATATATCCTTTGCTTGATCACTTTGCCCTCATCGTAATCACTTTCCGGGTTGATTGATGGCGGCGAGGGTCACAGTGCAGTGGAGGTGCGACGCTCTCCAGATGTTCGCCGCCTCCTAAGAGCTTTCTGCTCACCTGCCCCGCAAGGGGGCTTTTGTCTTATTTAGAGCGCGGGAAATGTGCGACGCGACAGGCGCCGCTGCCCTCATTTGTTCTGTGGATTGCCTCGTACACAGCAGCCCCCCCCCCACACACACATGGCCCCCCCGCGCCACTCACTCGCCGTCTACAAGCTCACATCGGCGGGAGGAGGAGGAGGCGGGCACCGGGCCGTGGAGATCCGGCACCATCGGCTGCTGAAGCGTTATGATGTTTACGGCGTTTGTCAGGCACGGTTTCGTAAATCTTGCGGGCCGTTTAGACCCGTAGACTGAAAGCCGTGAGTTGCGCACTTAAATATGAAAACACGTTTTAGGGAGAATGCATCGGTATGTAGTAGGGTTGTTAATCTATGTATAACGTCTATATTTGTACTAGCGACCGTTTGTATTTAGTATTAAGTTACAATTCATACCTGCCAGGGTAGCCCTGGGAAAAAAATGTACCACTTAAAAAAAAAAAAAAAACTAGGGGTGTCAAAATTAGTGTGTTAACTTTGAGTTCATTTAAGGTTTCTTTAACGCCACAATTTTTTTTTTAAGGCACGGTTAACTCATTCACTGCCATTGACGGCTATAGACGTCAAAAATTAATTTGAACTATTTCTATTAGTTTAATTTTTTTTCCACTTTTGTTAACCAGAGTATGAAAACCTAGAAAAAAAATATTTACATTTAGAACAGATATAATTTTATTTTATTTTTTTTAAAGAAAAAGATGATTAAAAATTAGGGGTGTCGGGCGATTAAACTTTTTTTCTTCTTAATTAATCGCACGACTTCACTAGTAAACTCACGATTAACCACAAATTTGATATCTGTTCCAAATGTACAATATTTTTTTTCTAGGATTTCATACTCTTGTTAATAAAAGTGAAAAAATGTGAAACTAATAGAAATTGTTTAAATTAATTTTTGACGTCTATAGCCGTTAATGGCAGCGAATGAGTTAATGACCGCTTGTACTGGGGGAATTCCAGTCGCAACGCAGCAGACACGTCCACGTCAAAATTTTGCAATAATAAATGTAATAATAATGCATATATTTGTGGAGACAGGGGTCAAGTTGTATTTTACATTTTTAAAAATGTGCAGAATTTCACAAGTTGCTTCATGATAAAGATTAGATAGCTCTTAATATAAAAAGAAAAATGCACTGAGCTGTCACCAATGTCTTACAAATGCAATTTTGCCATCTAGTGGCAGAAAAATGACCTCAACACAAATCAATAGCACACTTTTTCTTTTTTTTTTTACAGTACGGTACATCTTTTTAATTCAATTGTATAAATTATTATGAAATTATTGGATAAATTACTAAAAGATGCAACCATATTTCTATCAGTTAAATTTTTTTTCCACTTCAATGTGAACATACGAGTATGAAAACTTAAAAAAAAAATGTACATTTACAACAGATATAACATTTGCGATTAATCGTGAGTTAACTATTGAAGTTATGCGATTAATTATGATTAAAAAAAAAAAATCTCCTGACACCCCTAAAAAACCTTTGTAAACAAACAATCACGGCTCATTTGCTTTTTGGGTTTGTTCATGTGACGTTCGCAATCGAAGGTACAGTGATGTCATTTTCAGTCGACAGCAAGTGACAAAATGGCCGCCCCCTGAGATGGATAACAATGGGTGGATTTTGCAATATTAAGGCTGGGTGATATGGCCGAAAATTCAATCGCGATTTTTTTTCCCCCAGTCATTCAGGACGATTACGCCTTTAATGAATTTCAATGTAATGAACCCAAGAAATATTTATTGAAGCATCAATTCTTTCGAGTACCACCAGAGGGAGCTTAGTCACCACTTGAACCACACTTTGCGAATCAATGACTCAGCGTTTCGTATTACGCACGAAAGTGATCCTGACCACGCAAAACAAGCAACTCCCTTATGCCACATTATTGATGATTTCATTACTCCCGCGTAGGATCGCGCGACGAGTAATAAAACATTATCTTTCATTTACCCCCCCCCCTCCCCCCTCCTCCCACTCTCTTTTTGTCAGTGCTCGTTGGAAAGGTTAGGCAATTTGTTTTAATGTTTAACGTGCCAGACGCCACATTCACACTCCGATTGCCTTTAAACTCTTTGAACAAGCTGCTGATGTTACAACAGTCTCGCCAAATTTGACCCGGGAAATTGAACTTTCATTGAAAGCGCTTGGCCAAACACTTTGATGGTTATAATCCAAGTGTACCTAATAAACTGGCAAGTGTGTCCTCCCACCCACAGACAAAGAAAAAAAGAGAGGGGGGGGGGGGTTTGGCTGTGCACGCTTGAGTGCATTTAAATCTTTACAAACTCTCCGCTTGACAGTGATGAATGTTACAATATGCTTAATGCACGTCGCTGTTGCGTTCCTATTCCGCCGATGTGCATTAGACGCGGCTTAATAGCGGGCGACCCCGGAATGAGAATATAGCACGACTAGAACTGGACGCAACATGACATGTATCAAAAATCATTATCAAGTACTTTCCTAGTGCAAGCAAATGGCTTGAGGACGTTATAACCAGTATAAGAATAAGCGAAAGGTGCGTTTGTTTGACGCGTTATCTGTTCACGCACACACACGGTCACTCGGGCAAAAGGCTTATAGATTGAGCCGAGCGGCTTCCGCGTCAGCGTATCGCACTTTAGAGTGCGGCACCCCGACTTGACATTGACACAAATACTCTCCGGGCCGTATAGCGCACTATCACCTCTGCAGACTGTATATACGTTCGCGTGTGTGTGCGTGGCAGCGTAGCGTAAGCAGCGACCAATTAAGACGCTTAATGCGTGATAAAATCAGCCGGGACGAGGGCGCCGCCGGCGTCGTGTGGAGAAATCCGAGCCGACGACCCCGTTTTATGACCTTGCCGATATAACCGCTCGTGTCAATACAATTGACGGTGTGGAGTGGAGCAAAAAAAGTTTTGCTGACCGGAAGCCGTCGTGTTGTTTTTGTAAAAAGCAGACTTTTTTTTTTTTTTTGTGGTCATTTAGATGGAATGCGGCCGTACCTAATATTGTGAGCGTCAGTTGAGCAGATGTGGCTTGGCTTACACGGAGCTTCTTTAGTTTTATGAGGCGTGCGCCGAGGCAGGCGAGGTGATGATGCTTACCCTTCAGACGGGAGGAAAAGGCTGTCAAACGTAAACAGCGAGCAGGGCGGATTGACGGCACTTATAGCGGGGGGCGCGCGGGGGGGGGGGGGTGGTGGCGGGGTGGTGGGCTGCGGTTGCAAATGCCGGCCAGTTGTTAAAAAACAAAAAAAATCAAAATTAAAAGCAAGCCTAAAGCACCAAAGAAAAATGACATGAATTCAGTTCAAAAGAAACCGATATCAGTGGAAGGCGCGGCCCGGGTTCCGAGCATAATGCGAAGAACACGAGTCCTTGAAATGTCCCACTAGGGGGAATTAAACATTTTATACTCATTACTGATTTTAATTGTCCTTATAAGGGGACATATGTTGTGAGGGGCGGCTCGGCGGGCCAGACCTGAACAGTTAGGAGGAGGTTTTTACATCTATTTTAGAACCGAATCCGTAGAGACAAGTCCTTGGAACCAAGTCTTTAGAACGGGGATGGCCGGAGTCCTGCGGGTTTTAGAGAAAGTGAAAAGGTGAAATGTCCAAGACCTGCAGCACTCCGGTCCTGGAAGTCAGTGGAATCAAGACCAAGACCCCACAATCTAATTCTTTGGGTTTGTACCCAAGCTTTCAGAACCAAATCTTGAGAACAAGTCGTTGGAACCTAATCATTTGAAGCAAATTCATAGAAACAAGTCAATGTATCCAAATTCCCAAAACCCAAACCTTGAATTTGAATCCTCGAAATCCTAGGAACAAAGTCCATGTAGCCAAATTTTGAAATCTAACTCATTTGGACCAAATTCCTAGAACAAATCTTCGGAGCCAAGTCCGAAGAAATAAATTTTTAGAACCAAGTCTCTCAAACCAAATCTTTAGAACCAAGACCTTACTAATCCCTTAGAAACAGAGATTTACAACTAATGCCTTGAAACCAGATCCTTAGAACCAAGTCATCAGAACCATAAACAATTGGACCAAATTCTTAAGAAAACTTCAATGGAACCAAATCATCAAAACCAAATTCTTCGAACAAAATCCCTAGAACACATTTCTTAGAAGCAACAGAAAAAAATTCTGCTAGACACTGGTCTTTGACCCAAATCCTTAGAACCAAGTCATTAAAACCACATTTTAGAACAAAGTCCTTTGAGAAAAATCCTTAGAACCAAGTCCTGAGAAATACATTTTTAGAACCAAGTCTCTCAAACCAAATCCTTAGCACCAAGACCTTACTAATCCCTTAGAACCAGGTCCCTAAAACCAGAGATTTAGAACTAATGCCTTGAAACCACATCCTTAGAAAGCAAGTCATCAGAACCATAAACATTTGGACCAAATTCTTAAGAAAATGGAACAAATCATCAAAAGCAAATTCTTCGAACAAAAGCCCTAGAACACATTTCTTAGAACCAACAGAATTTTTTTTTGACCCAAATCCTTAGAACCAAGTCATTAAAACCACATTTTAGAACAAAGTCCTTTGAGAAAAATCCTTAGAACCAAGTCCTGAGAAATACATTTTTAGAACCAAGTCTCTCAAACCAAATCCTTAGCACCAAGACCTTACTAATCCCTTAGAACCAGGTCCCTAAAACCAGAGATTTAGAACTAATGCCTTGAAACCACATCCTTAGAAAGCAAGTCATCAGAACCATAAACATTTGGACCAAATTCTTAAGAAAATGGAACAAATCATCAAAAGCAAATTCTTCGAACAAAAGCCCTAGAACACATTTCTTAGAACCAACAGAATTTTTTTTTGACCCAAATCCTTAGAACCAAGTCATTAAAATCACATTTTAGAACAAAGTCCTTTGAAAAAAATCCTTACAACCAAGTCCTGAGAACCCAAATCTTGAAACCAGAAAAGTAAGCCATGATAAGCAAATTGTTTGAACTCAAATCTTAGAAATACACCAATGGACTCAAATCCTCAAGTCCAAATCCTGGGACTGTCCCATGATGGCCTTTAGAAGTGAAGCCACAGCTGAATGCGAATGAACAAAAACCAGAGGCGGGCGCAATGACTGATTTGCGCTGCTGCTGCGCGTTCCACGAATTAATTGCAACGCAGACGAGTCGCGTTGACAAATATTGTAGTGACGCTCTCAGCAGCTTGACCTTTTTGAAGACAAATCGCGAGGGACGTTATGAAGCGCGGCACGTTTGCGTCGATATGAAAATGAGCCGGCGGGCCGTGATAAACGCCGGGGCCCCTCCCACCGCCAAAATGATGCCAACCACAACTACGGAGTGCGTTGGCTGTCGTGGCGACGGATGATGCTGATGATTCCAAAATAGACCGTCAAAAGGGAACTTTGCATGCTCAGTTTTTAGCCGAGTCGCCTAGCATAAGGCTAATTTAGTCATCGCTAATCATGTGTTTTTGACACCTCGCCTTCCAATTAGCCAATTTGCAGAGGAAATCCGACCCTTTGACCCGTCTGCTGCCATTGACGGACCATGGGGCAGTAAAATGTCCAGCGAACAAAGTCACAGTCTTCATACGTCGGTGCGGGTTCAAGCGTGGTCGTGAGATGAGAATAGCAGTTAGCCTCGCTGGCTTTGGCTAGTCCAGGGGTCTGCAACATGCGGTTCTGGAGCCACATGTGGCCCTTTAGTACCTCTCCTGTGGCTCCAAATTTTTTTGTATACATTCAGATATTTTTTATGTATTTATTTGTACTTTTTTTAAATAGAAAAAATAGTATTTATATTATTATAATGTTCAAAAAATGTCCAACATTTTGAGTTGTCAGAAAAATGGCTAAAAAGTGACAATAAAATGTCCAAAAGGAACAAGAAAAGCAAAAAATTATAATAAAAATGTCCATGAAATTGTTAAATATGTCAAAGAATTGAATAAGAAAAGAAAAAGGCAGAAAAGAAAATGTTCAAAAAGTAACCATAAATATAAAATGTCCCAAAAAAGAAGAAAGGCAGAAAATTATTATAAAATGTCTTTGGAATGACCACAAAAAAAGTCAGAATATTTTTTTTTAAAGGCAGTAACTATAAAATGTCCAAAAATAAAATAAGGAATCCCCAAAAATACCATAAATTGTCCACAAATTTTTTTATAGCAAAAAAAAAAAAAAGGTCAAAATGCCAAAAAAAGGAAGAAGAGGCAGAAAATTCAACAAGAAATATTAACTTACTGTTTCTACTTTGGTACAAGTTTTACCAGTATAAAGTAAAAATGAAAAAAAATGCTCAAAACATAACCACAAAATGTCCAATAAGTAATAATAAAAATTTAAAAAAATTAAATTGTCTTTAAAATTAATTTAAAATTAATAAATTGTCTTTGGAGTTGCCAAAAAAGTCAGAAAATAGATTTTTAAGGCATAAAAGAAAACGTTCAAAAAGTAACTATAAAAAGTCTCCAAAAACCAAATAATAAATCCTAAAAATTACCATAACATGTCCAAAAAATTGCGAAAACTATCAGAAAATTGATAGCAAAAAAGTCAGGAAAAAAAAAGTCAAAATAGAGCAAGAAAATGTCCAAAAAAGGAATGAGAAAAGCAGAAAATTGGGCAAAAATCATTGCCTTCCTGTTTCTACTTTGATACCAGTCCGACTTGTATTAAGTCAAGTGAAATACATCAACTCAGTGGAGAGTCTTCCTGCAGTGTTGTTTCCGGCAACTGCTTGAAAAGGGCTCATTTTTCATTGGAATCCCATCTGACAGGTGTATTTTGACAGTAGTCTCGCTCATTAGACTTAATATCTCGTTCCTTTGGCCATCCCTCTTCATTTTTGGGCCTCATTGACTATTTTTCCCTGATAAGATATTAAGCATTCAGACCTCATTTACATCCTTATTTTTCAATTTGCTGCCGCACTAGTTTAATTTATTCCATATAATTTCTCCTTCTGAGAGGGACATTAATCATTGCCTGTTCCTTTTAGTGCCTCTGGGATCCCCCCCCACCCCCTCCCCTCTAAATCAATAAAATAAAGGCTCTTCCTTTGCTGAATATGATGAAACAGTTTTGCCAAGGGATATCAGTGTCTTAGCACTAGCCACCCCCCCCCCCCCCCACACCCCCCTTCTTGTTTTATTCATTTTAAATTCCAGGCCTGTTTATGCGTCTCTACGCTTGTCACACATGCCCGGTAACACAGGAAGGGAGGTCAGTCCGTTGTGGGCGCAGCCATTCGTTTTATCCTCCCCGAGCCGGTGGCCTTCTTCTTGATCATCTTCATAAGACTCCTTTTTTTTTTTTTTTTACTTTTTTTTTTTTAATAGCTGATGTGGGATCGTCAAGTGTGAAGAAAGGGGAGGTTGTTATAGAAATTTAACTATCCTTTACAAATTGTTTCACACCCGAGCGGCACACAAGGTCCAGTAGGTAAATTACCAGGAGGGGACACGGACTTAATCCTCGTGTCTTTTGTGGCCTCAAAATGGACGCTCGCTTTATTAAGAACATTTCCTGATCTTACTTTTAGTGGCGGCCTTGCTCATTACCACGGGGCGTTAATCTATATTAAATTATTACCAAGAAAAAAAAAAGAGAAGGTTCTCGAGAAGAGTTCAAGTCCCCAACATCAACTCTTAATGACATCATTCTTCTGCTGTCATTAAGGATATTAAAAATGCATTAAGAGGGAAAAGTACTGCTGAGTGGCGACAAATCAGCCAGCGTTCGCCCCTCAACATTTCCAACTTGGAAAGTGATCCAAAGTTTTTTGTGCCCTCTTACACTTTCGCATGAAAATCAAAGCGCGGTGTTCATATTGAGGGTTCGGTGTTTAATTTCGCCTTAACACTATATTATTGTGCTGAATGTAGCAAAGTAGCCATAGAATGTTTCACAGTATGTACAGTACATAGTGTTTTTTTTTTTTTGTTGTTGCCTAAATGCCTGATTTTTTTCTTCATTATTTGAGTCTGGTGTTGAATTTTTAAAAAAATGCCTCCGTTGGTGGTCAGTGTTTTTTTTTTTCAGATCGATACCAGGGCGAGTACTCAACTCAGTAGTCACTGATACCGATACCAAGTATCGATACCACTAGTACTTTTGACACGTTAATTCCCCCACCCAAAAAACAATGATAGATTAAGAAAAGACCTATACATCACAATATGATATATTTGGTTAAATTTGCATGAAATTAATGGCAATTGCTTATTTTTCTAATTCCTAGTCATCATAAAATGGCCACAAGGACGGCCGATACTAGTATCGATCATCATCACGAGTACTGATACCTAAAAATAAGGCACCAAAACGGATAGTTAGTATCTGTACTCCTCTATCTTTACTTTTATTATAGTAGAATTGAGTTATTTAATATGTATTATTTTCATTGTTATTTATTTTTTATTCTTAATATTAGATATATTTTTTTATACCTATCTTTTTATTGTTATACCTTAATATCCCAGGTACATTAAATTAAATAAACAATGATTTTTTTTGTGTGTGCTTGTTTCAACTTTTTGTTTTGTTTGTTTGTTTTCTTACTGTAATGCCCTCTCATATGTGGGAAAGGAGAGCAAGCACTTTTCAGATGTTAATTGAAAAGTGCATTTCTTTTGAATGGGTCTGGAACGTATCCAGTCAATAAACAGGGGGTTGACAGTGAAGAAGCGTATTATGAAATCATTACTTTTATTTTGATGATCCTGCACGGATTGAGTAAAAGTTAAAGGCGGCGATCACGACACGCTTGACCTTTTATTTTCCACCGTTTTTCTCCCCGGGACGACTTATTTTCTAACATTCTGGGCTGACAAGAGTGAATATTGTTCACATTCTCTTTTTGTGTTTTATAAGCTAGTACCTGCCCATAATGTGTTTGTACTTTACATCCTGCCAGTACTTAACATTTGCACTCCATTTTGTCGGTCAAGGCCCGCTGAGTATGTACAACAATTTCATTTGCGCTATAGGGGTTTTTTTCTCGGGCTTTTAATGGGGTTGACTGAATGCGCATCTTGTTGGATGCATATATATATATATATATATAAAAATAAATAAATATATTAAAAAATATATATATAAATAAATAAATACATATATATATATATATATATATATATATATATATATAAATACACATATATATATATATATATATATATATATATAAATACACACATATATATATATATATAAATATATATATATATATAACCGTGCCACCACGGCCCATTGCTCTATCACATTTGACATCAAGATGTTCTCTTAGCTTGTCCAATTCATCTGAAATGTGAAGTCTTTAATCCTTCCTCGGGTCTCCTGACGGCTCATGGCGGCTCACGACTCTGGCTGGAAGTGTTCGGTTTAGGTGAACGGTATGGGATTTTTTAATAGGTTTAAGGTGAACTAATGACTATACACACACTCACACGCACATAAAAAAAAAGAAAAAAAAAAGAGCAATGATGATGACATGTCAAATCGGTTAAATTACCGAATGAACAATACTGAGCTCTCCAGAAAAAAAAATAAAAATAAAAAATGAAATGTGAAGTCTGTCATTTCTTAAGCCATATTGTTGATGGTGCTTTACGGGAAACTAAATAGGCTTAAAATTGGGCATAAACAAGTCATACGTACTATTATTTCTCAGGACTCCTTTCTACTATACAAAATAATAAAATAAATACGATGGGTTGAGGATTTGATGAAAAACAACCAGTGCACTTTGCAAACAAGTAACCCGAACCTGACAAAGTTATTTCAAGCCCCCCAACCGCTCCCCATAAGCCGGGCCGGTAGGAAATGAAAAGGAGGGAGCGGTTAATGGCGGCGCGTGATGGCGGAGGCCCGCTTGGCTCAATGGGACGCACGCGGCCAGACCGGCTGGGCCGAGCGCTCGTAAAGCTGATGAGGTCTTAGCGGGGCGATGGGGTTCTAATGTGAATTAGAGTTAAAGAGAGCCCCCCCCGCCAGGCTCGTACTCAGGACAATCTCGCTCACTGGCGGGCATCCGTTGCTAATATGACATTCCCGCCGATCGCGGCTAATAATAATCGCAGAGGGAGGGGCCTTTTATGGCTGGGAGGGATATAAAGAAAGGCGGCAATTCTGCCTTTTGCTTAATGCTCATCTCTTGGGAACGACGCGCGATGACACTTTCCTAATTCTCTTTGCGGTTTGTTTACAAAGGAAGTGCTAAGAAATACAGAGGGAGGGGCTGGTGGGAGATTGTCAGCTGCTCACACTTTTCTGCCATTAGGATCTGATCGGAAATCTAATAAACAAACTGTGGTCTACTGTATATGTATAAATATGTTTTTGGGAGTGAAGGACAACATATTTAAAAAACGTATTTATACGTTTTTTGTGTGTTTTTTTTAGACTAGAGCATACAGAAGACTTTAATGCAGCTTATGACCTGAAGAGGTTGCTTAAAGCAATGATGTTGTTTTTTTTAAGTACAAAATTCCACGTGTTCGTTAGTTGTCATAGTTGCCTTCAGTGAGAATCTACAATGTACATAGTCATGAAAATAAAGCAAATGTGTTGAATAAGGTGTGTCCAAACTTTTGGCCTGTACTGTAAGTGTTACACAAACATTGACATGAGCAAGGATGAGATGAAAATATCTTCATAATTCTAATTCAATAATTGTAAATATAAATTTAAAACATTCAGAATTGTCTTAACTCGTTCACTGCCATTGACGGCTATAGACGTCAAAAATTCATTTGAACAATTTTTAGTAGTTAAACATTTTTTTCCCACTTTTGTTATGAAATCCTAGATTTTTTTAAAATTGTATTAGAACAGATATAAAATCTGTGATTAATCGTGAGTGAACTAGTAAAGTCATACGATTAAAAATTAATTAAAAATCGCCTGATGCCCCTAATTTTTTAATAATATTTTCCTTATAAAAAAAAAAATATATATATATATAAAAAAAAGAAAAAGAAAAGATTATTAAAAATTAGGGGCATCGGGCAATTAAAATTTTTAATCGTAATTAATCGCATGACTTCACTAGGTAACTCGCGATTAATCACAAATTTTATATCTGTTCTAAATGTACAAAAAAAATCTAGGTTTTCATACTCTTGTTAACAAAAATGGAAAAATATGTTCAACTAATAAGAAATAGTTCAAATGAATTTTGGACGTCTATAGCCGTCAATGGCAGTGAATGAGTTAAAGTGCAATAAGTCCGGCCTTTAAAATTCTATTATGAATTTATAGTAAAAAGAGATATTAAAATAATGGTTTTATGAATTGATATCAGGCTCAAAAAGGACAATCGATTCAATATCGATTATTACATTTTTTTAAACCCAACCCTACCTGATACACCCAACAGTCGCATTTTAGGGTCAGAAAGGCTTTTCAACTGGGTCAAGGGTTCTACTCCTCGGACTTCTTCTGACAAAAGAAGCATTGAAGACCGAAAGTGGGCCAATCTGACGACCATGCTAGTCTCTTTAGTCGTAACTTTCATTCAATACAAGTTAAAACCACATCAAGAACCCGACGTCTCACTTGTTATTATGCCAAATTTGAATTTCCAATGAGGACTAGCATTCATTCTAACAGACAACTTCTCCAGTTGCCGAAATCAGCTCCCACAGCACCAACTGCTCCAGCGGGGCCCAACTGCCCCCCACAGTTGGCTTAAATACAGGATCGGCCATTTTTAAATGATTTCACTTGTGACAGGCCTGCTGTGACAGAATAACACATTCTGCCGAACAAATAGGCCGTGGAGGTCCCTGGAGTCAACGCGGAAACCCCCTTCACAGGGCCCTGCAGCTCTGTTTGTGTAAAATGGGGCTTGTTTCAATATGGCGCCGCTTCTGGAAACATATTGGAGCACAAATGGAATGCAAATTCTCATCAGGAGTAGCAAAAAGTAGAATAAAGTCAAAATTGCTTGGTGGAAAAATGATTACAAGCTTAGGATGACAACATCCGCCTCGCCGAGCTCTTCCCGAACCTTTCTTTGTGCGTGGACCGGACAAAAGCCATCGCTCATAGGGCGGCCTGTCAAAGCTGTTCTCTAATCAGCCAAGCGTGCCCCCCCCCCCCTCAAAGAATAGCAAGACATTATTCAGCTTCCTCCTTCTGATCTTGAGGCCACAACAAACCCGTGCAAAGCCACGGCTGAGCGGTTCGAGCAGGAAGAAAGAGTCCACAAAATAAAAGGAGGGACACAATGCGCGCTTGTCGCGGGCCTGCGGATCCCGAGGCCGACGGGCCCCGGGCCACCGCGGGGGACGCTTCGACCACGGTGGCCCCGACTCCATCGCACACTCAAAAAGCCTTGAACCCGAATGCCCTTCGGAAAGTCGGGTGGGAAAAGCAAGAAGAACAAGTTGATTTTTAAAGACAGGAGCTCAAATTGAAGAATCCAACAAAGGACAATTTTACAAATATGCTTTCCACCCAAAAAGCTCAAATAATACCTTATTTGTTATGGTGGCTATCTCCCCCCCCCCCCCCCCAAAAAAAAGACAAAGGAAGGAAAAAAAAAAAAAGAAGTAGGAAGGCCTATTTTGTCTGACAGTATATTTTTGTCATTATTTCAAAATATATAATTTTTTCAGTACATACATTTTGAAAAAAAAAACTTACTAACACTAATATTTAATAATTAAATAATTTAAAAAATAAAAAGTAGTGTGATTTTTTTAACAAAAAAAAAAAAAGTAAAAATTCTCTGAAAATTATTATTTAAATTTTCTACTAAAGCGAACAAACTCTTCCTTTTACTCTTATGCTTTTGCTGGAGCTCTCTTAAAGCAGTGTAAAATGTTTTTTTTATTATTTTGTTTGCACTTTTTTGTTTTAGTAATTTTTGTCTTTTTTTCCTGTACTGTTTTGAAATCGACTTTGTTTTCAAAGGCTTTTAAATGGGGATGGGCGAGTACCGATACCGGGTATCGATACTCGCAACGGCCGCCCCTCTTGTGGCCGTCTATGATCAGATGCTAGAAATTATAAATAAAATCGCTATTAAGTTCATGCAATTTTAAGAGAAAACGCTAAATTGGAGTATGCAGGTATTTCTTTAAAATGATATGTTATCGCTTTTTGTTCATGTATCAAAATCACTAGTGGTATCGGCAGTAGTATCGGTATCGACGACTACTCAAGAGTTGAATACTGGTATCAATTTAGTAGGATCGAGCATCCCTAGTTTTAAAGGTCAGCTTTTTGAAAATGTTTAACTCTACTCCTAAATTCAATACAATTTGTAGTAATACGGTAAAAAATTAAACAAACCAAAAAAAGTCAACTTAAAAGGTGTTGCACTAAATCCAGAAGTACAAAAGCCTACTAAATTCTTCCATTAAAAAACAATCAGATTGGATTCTAACATTTAAAAGAAGATGGTAGCACTAAGATAATACATGGGGGAAAAAAGTTCAAGTCCAACCAGGGCGAAACGTAAAAAGTGTGCAATTATCATTTTTCCACACTTCCCATATTTCTTCCTGGCATTCGCTGGCTGTGTACGAATATGGCGCCGAATGTTAAACGGCCCCCGAGCCCCGTGGCTGAGGTATTGCCCCCCCCCCCCCCCCCCGTTACCACTTAGCCCTATTTGGCCACTCCGGCTCCCACTCGTAATCGAGCGCCTCCTGCTGTGATTAGAAATGGGCCCTCAATCAATAGCGATAGAGAGGAATGAAAAGCCGGCGACGTGGCGAGCGCCGCGGGCCTCGCTCGGGGGCAAACATGATAGCGTTAGGGGAGGAAAAGAAAGAGAAGGAACAGCTTGAAAGCGCCTTTCACTCTGACAACGTTGTAATTGTCCCTCGGGGGAGCGCCGGCTCATGTTATTAGGAAACAAACTCTCCCTGTTGGCCACTTGTGCTGAACACTGGCGACAACGGAGCGCGAGGAAGAAGAAAGACGCATAAATGCATGGAGAAAATGGATTTATTTCCGCTCGGGAAGGACTGCCGATCAAATTGAAAGGCATTTCTTGGAACTCACTTGAGACTTTGATGGATTTGTTCCACAAGGCTCATAACCGGGTCCCTAAAATATATTAATTTTCACCGAGATATACCGGAGCATGGCCTCATGTTATGTGACTGTCCTAAAATTTATTCTGTATGGAATATATCTCTCTCTCTCTCTCTTATTTATATATATATATATATATATATATATATATATATATATATATATTAGTGCTGCCAAACAATTTCATTTTCTAACTAATTAATCTATGTGACTGTCCTAAAATTAATTCTGTATGGAAAATATATATAAATATATATATATATATACTATATATATATATTAGTGCTGCCAAACAATTTCCTTTTCGAACTAATTAATCACACAAATTCCCATAATTAATCACGAATAATCGCAATTAACTCATTCACTCCCAGTCATTTCACTGAAGCAACCCCCTTCGCTCCTGGCTGTTTTACCGAATTTTGACTAATTTTGCAAGGCCCACTGAATATTGCGTTCTACTGCTATAAAAACTTGGAACCGACCAAAAGAAAGATTATCAGTAAAGAAAAGGATATTTCTGTTTGCGTTTTGCGGCAATTAGCATCAGAATATAGCTAAGTTTCATCATTATTCACAAATCTGTTTAGAACTGTGGGTAAATGAGCTTGTTTGCCACATGGCCCTGGTTGATCTCTTATACTCTGCTGCCGCCTGCTGGTCGTTTTTGTAATTACTACTATTGCTTCACTTGTTCTCTGCAGTTCAGAGGCTGCATCAAAGTCTTTTGTATGCTCTAGCCTAAAAAAAAAACATTTAAAAAAAATGTAAATACGTCTTTGGGACACTTAAAACATTTAAAATAGAACGTATTTATGTGTTTTTGGGAGCAAATGAGTTAATCAATATTATTATAACTATTATGCTATTTGAATTTGGCTCTGAAAAGTGTACAAATTACTTTCAAGTTCTCCAACAAGCATCAAGCAAGTCAATGAGAAAGCGAACAGTAAAAGTAAAGTGACACACTGAGTTAACTCAACTGAGTTAATTTTTCAAAACGCTTTAATAAATTCAAATTAGTCTCCAGAGTTAATGCATTAATTTTGACAGCCCTAAATATATATATACAATGTGACTATACTGCACATTTAATGAGACCCAAATGTGACACGAGGGTTAAAAAAAAAAAGAAAAAAAAAGTCCATTAACACTTATTTATCCACGTGAGTTTGTGTGGCTAATTTAAGACCCTTAGGTTGCGGAAATGAGCTTCTCCATCACACATCCCGGATTCCATTTACGTTTCTTGCATACAAGTCAATTTGTGGCTGTCCCGCGCCATAAATCATCGCCAGCGGAATGCTGCGTCCACATTACCCCTGGATGAAAAATAAAAAACATTAAAAACAATTTAAAAAAAATGCAGGACTTTGTTTGCTCCAAAAAGAGTTAATTCGGATTCCATGTCAATTTACTGGATAATTAAATTAAAAAATCAATTATTTAAACAAGTTATGTGTGCAACAGAATAGGGCTGCTCCATTATGAAGAAAATATTAATCACGTTTAATTTGGCAATAATTGAAATCACGATTTAAGACAATCATTTGTTTAAATGTAAAAAATATTAAGACAAATAAATGTAGTTTCTTTTTGGACCAAATTAATGATTTTAAAATAAAAATATGTGCAATATATACATTTAAACAACTCAAAATTAGTATTCATCGTCTTACATTTTTTGTTCACGATTATGCAAATTTCATAACGGCGGAGATTGTAATGGAATTTGGATGAATCGCACAGCCCAGCAACACAACAAACAAATGAACGAATGAATGATGTTTGTTGATCACGTGACCTCGTACAGGTTCACTTCCTGCGCTTCCGTCGGTAATGGGCTGATAAAAGAGACACGACCCAACCAGGCAGAAAGCAGTTGTGGTCACTAAAATAGGTACAAGAGTGTGTCACATATCAGGAAATAATTGACGACCCCCCCCCCCCCCCCCCCACACACACACACACACACAAACCCTCGACCCCACGCCTCCTCCCTCGGTTTCAATCTATGGCTCAGCAGATGAAACGAACGCTGCTGGCTTGCTTGGTTCCTTCGGGGTCAAACAAAGCGCCTTTTTCGCACACACGCACGCACACGCGCACGGGACGGCTGTGGGGCGAGTGCGCGGGGCAGCCATGCTGAAAATGTCCCCGTGTCCTCCACAAAATGATACGAGCGAGTTTGTCGTACGCCGAACACGTTATTTGTCATTGACAAAGTTGTAATTGTAATAAGAGGGGCCGTCGTATTCATTGAGATTCAAACGAGGGAAAGCCACGACCAAAACGGGGATGAGAATTAGGGATGAATTATTTTTTATAAAAAAAATTTCCAACAATTGGGCTTATTTACAGTTAACTCATTCACTCACAGCCATTTTCACTGAAGCAACCCCCTTCGCTCCCGACTGTTTTACTGGATTTTGACTGATTTTGGAAGGCCCACAGGTTATTGTATTCTATTGTTATAAAAAACACGGAACCTACAAAAAGAAAGATTCAAGTCTCTTCTTTCATCAGGAAAAAAAAAGTATGCTTGAATCTGTTTCCGTTTTGCAGCAATTAGCATTAGAATAAAGCTAAATTTCATCATTATTCACATTCTTGGTGAAAACACTGTCAAAAAGAGCTTGTTGCAACATGGCCCTGGTTGATCTCTTATACTCTGCTGCCACCTGCTGGCTCTTCAGTTCAGAGGCTGCATCAAAGCCTTCTGTGTGCTCTAGCATAACCCCCATAAAAAAAAGACGTTTTAGGGACCATGGTGATATTTAAAATAAAACATATTTATACGTTTTTGGGAACAAATGAGTTCATCAAAAACTTTTTAAATGGCGGCAGGTGTGTGCTGACTCCCAAGTTGTTTGTCCTAACATTTCTTTTTCCGAATAAGTTGTGTAGGTCAACGTTCACTTTAATGATGGTTTATACTTGGTTTCATTATTAACACCTGGTATTTGAACAGGGGTGTGTAGACTTTTGATACCCGCCCCAAATTTTCCATTCTTCTGTGCAAAGAGTGTATTTTGTGAGCTCTGGGTGATGGTTGAGTCCAGGGGGGTAGGGTGGGGGTGCGGGTGGGCGTGGGGTATGGGGGGGGGGGCTTGGGGATTGTCATTGCACGCCATTACCAAGACAATAGGGCCATATGGGGAACAGAAGGATGTCCCGCTCGCTTCTTTTGGGGCACAGCTTATTATTCCCGCCGGGCGGTCACTCCGAGGTTGGCGTTTTTAGCATAACAAGCGACGCGCGCGGGGGCGAGTCATTTATGTGCACGACGTAAGGAGGAGGAGATTTATGGCCTTTGAACAAAAGTCAACACGCAGACGAAGGCTCACGGCGAGATAATGGTGCGACGTCGTGTTCATCAAATCAACATTATGTCAGCCGGCCTCCCGGGGCCGCCGTGTCATGCTACCATTATTCTTCCCGGACGCACAATAGAGAGACGCCACGCAATCTTACACTCGTAGTGGGCTGCAAAATATATTGACGCTTTCTAAGGGGGGGGGGATAAGAAAAGTTTGGAAACTAGGTACTACCACAGAAGTTCCAAGTGTTTATTATAAATATACTAGGGGTGTCAAAATTAATGCATTCATTTAAAGTTCCTTTAATGCCACTCATTTTTTTAGCGTGCGACTAATGACAGCCCCTTACTTGGAAAGCCTCCAGTCCACTTCCAGTCGCAACGCAGCAGACACGTCCACGTCAAAATTGAGCAGTAATAAATGTAATCATAATGCCGATATTTGTGGAGACTGTGATCAAGTTTTTTAATTTAAAAAGTGTGCAAAAAAAGACTATATAGCTCTTAAAATGAAAAGAAAAATGCACTGAGCTCTCGCCAACTTCTTACAAATGCAATAATGCCATCTAGTGGCAACATTTTTTTAGCTCAATTTTATGAATCATTATGAAATTACTGTATCAATGACATAATAGTTTAACATTTGTTTCTCACTTTTTTGTTAACAAGATTATGAAAACTTCATTTTATTGTACATTTAGGACAGATATAACATTTGCGATTAATTCTGAGTTAACTACTGAAGTCATGCGATTAATTACGATAAGAATTCCTGAGGCCTGACACCCCTAAAATATCTGAAAGATTTGCAAAAACAGTTGCAAAATTGATTGCACATATGAACATCAGGGTTGCTTTACATAGTTTGGTTTAAAAGTGGCTGTTTTACCATCAGGAACAACAAATTAATGTGTTAATTAATATGTGTGTGTGTTTCTTTAAAAGTATCTGCCTTTGTTTTTTGGGGGGGAATTTTTAGGAAAGTGCAACATTAACTCATTCACTGCCATAAATTCATTTAAAAAAAAAGATTATTAAAAATTAGGGGCAAGAGGCGATTAAATGTTTTTAATTGTAATTAATCACATGACTTCACTAGTTAACTCACGATTAATCACAAATGATATATGTTCTAAATGTATAATAAAAATATTCTAGGTTTTCATACTCTCGTTAACAAAAGTGGAAAAAAATGTTAAACTAATAGAAATAGTTCAAATGAATTTTTGACGTCAATAGCCGTCAATGGCAGTGAATGTATAAAAAAAAAGAAAGAAAGAAAATGTACAATAAAAAATTTTAGAATTTCAACAAAAGTGGGATTTTTTTTTAAACTAATACAAATAGTTAAAATGAATCTTTGACGTTTATAGCCGTCAATGGCAGTTAATGAGTTAATAAGGGGTACAGATTTTTTTTTTTTGCATTTCGTATCGTTTCTATTAAAAAAAAACAAGCTTAAAAAAAATCTTTCCCTAAGGTTAGGAATTATGATGTTGTGGCTTTCTGTGTTTGTATAGCAACTACACATACTCGCATCGTTAGCATTTTTGACTCCGGAAAAACGTCGCTCATCTTGACAATTGTATAGAAAAGCTGTCTGTAAAGATGCCGTCTTAAGCCTTTTCTTTTGGTTGGAAAAGCCGGAAAGTTTCACCTGAGGCTATTAGCCGGAGCTCCAGTGTCAATAATTATTCTGCTATCTGCATGTAATGAATTGACCGTTCCCATAATCCGTCTCATAATGGCTTTAGGACACCGAAGGGTCCTCTAAAAAAGATGAGAGCATATTGATCCACAAGATGAATGCTCTTTAGGATGTTAATAGTCTAATTTGCCTTAATGATTTCTCCCAGTCAAGGACGGGATAATATACACTTAAAAAGGCATTCCGGGCAAGAAAGCGGAGCAAACTGGACGCTTCCTGCATGAGAATGTAGGCCAGCCCACTCCGATGTTGGGCAATTGATGGTCGGGCCCGCCATTAGTTTGTCTTTATTTGCTTCCTTCCGAGGTAATTATCCGGGATTAATGCCTTTTGTGGGGTGTCGAGCAAAATAACATTAGCTGTATTCGTTTACACCACAGCCTGCCTACAGCTAATAAGCATTTAAGAATTTTCTTTTATTTTTTTTTCTCCCCCCCCCTCCTGCATTACGCCTCATGCAGAATAAGCTTCATGGTTGCTTGATGCATTACACAATTACAGAGCAGCCAGGAAGCACTCACAGTATATTGTGATGTTTAATTGCAGCTATGTTCAAATATGTTGACTTTTAACTCTTTGACTGCCAAAAACGTTAAATAACGTTTAGTAAAATCCTATGGAGGAGTGCCAAAGACGTTAAAAGACGTTTGTTTCAAAACAGAGGTGAAACTAACCATTTTCTATTGTTGATTACTGAAAAACGGAATAAGGTAGAAACAAACTTTTTTTTCTGATGAAAGATGAGAGTCCATTTCATTTGGTAGTCTGTGTGTTTCCATAGTCCAAACACATAATTTTCTGTGGACCTTGAAAGATCAGTCAAAAATGCTTAAATCGGCTGGCACCCACGGCATCCCTTTTCTGAAAACGTGTGGCAGTCAAAGAGTTAAGAGCCCTGAATTGGGTAGCCGGCAAAAAAGAGGCGGGGTTTTAGGTTTAGTCACCAAAGCATGAAAAGAAAACAATCAAACAAAAAAACAATTTTTTTTTCGCAGGAGTTTTTCTTTTCACGTTTGGGGGCTGGTGGTGGGAACTTCCGCCTCTTTTTCACAGGTTTTGGTGGGTGGGAATTTTTTTTCTTTGTACTTCCATCCACGTTTTTTTTCCTGCATATATTTTTGGTGGGTGGGGGGCATCTTCAAAAGCCTCATTTGAAGGTGATTGTTGTTTTTCTTAAAAAAATTTGGGTGGGGAAAAAACACCGAAAAATCATCTTTGTGTGAATGTGTTTTTTTTTTTTTTACGAAAAAGACCCACAAATTGTCTTTTTTCTTTGTTTCTTTTAATGATTTGGTGGTAGAAACCACCCCCGCGCCTCCAAATTTCCACAAATATGCAGATTTGTTTAAGGCTTTGTTCAGTTTCAACCCAAATGCACCCAAAAAAATTAAAGAAAAAAAAAGGTAAAAGATGATTTGGGCAGGTGTTTTCCCACACAAAACATTCAAAGAAAAACAAGCAAACAAAAAACAGCCATAGAAAAAAAACAGGGTTTGGATGTGTTTTTTTTTTCCACTACAAAAAAATTATAAGACCAAAAAAAAAAACTATATATATATATATATATATGCAGGTAATATAAGCAAAAAAGAGGATGTTAATGTTTTTTTTTCATAAATAAATGCAGCCAACAAAAAAGATGATTTGCTGGTGTTTAAAAACAAAAAAAAACCAATTCCACACAGAAACATTTACAAGACAAAAAAAAAATAAAAAAATGAGAAAAACAAAAAACACCAAAGAGGATTCAGATGTTTTCCCCCACCAAATCTTTGGAAACAAAACAAAAGCAACCATCAAATAAAATGATTTGCTAAATTTCCCCTCAAAAAATATTACACGACAAAAAACTGGAGGTAAATAAAAGAATTGCAGGTATTTTTCCCCGTGCCCAAAAAAGGCGTCAAAAAGAAGATTTGCAAAAACACTGATAAAAAAATAAAATAAATAAATGAATAATTTGTGTCGAATTGGCACTTTCCCTAAAGCCGCGCAGGACTCTACTTCCCGAAGATGGAAGTGTTTCAACATCCGAGGAATAACCTCAGTAGCACTCCGCGTTCTCCCCTTTTTCCCACTGGCAATTTTTTACATTTTATCATTGAAGTCAATGAGCCAATCAGCAATTGACGCCAGCGAGAGCGGGATGAGTGTATTCAGAACGCGGTCACACAGCCAATCTCCCGCTAAAGAGCAGCGATAATGTAATAATGCCGGGGCTGTAATGGTGCTGAACAGCTCCCATTCATCCCGACACCACCTGATCATTGCTTGAACGGAATAACGCATTACGCCGGCGGGAAATGGCTGCCAACCTCCGACAATATCTCCGCAATGTGCGCTCCTTTCCTTTTTTTGTTACCTCGGGTAACATTGCTGTCGCCGTGTAATAAAAGGCAGAGCCATCAGGATGAAATGGGAAAAAAGAGATTGAAGGCCTTCTGCCGATGCTTCCGAAGACTGCTTGGAAATAGCTCCTTTTCGCGCGAAACAACGGGGCGCTCTTATAAGCGTAA